>NC_092164.1:54278532-54378532 GCF_045791955.1 Oncorhynchus clarkii lewisi
TAAAAGTGATGTTTTTAGTAAGAGAGAGCACTTGTATAGTCTAAGAAATTGTCACGTCTGACCTTAGTTCCTTTTTTATGTCTCTGTTTTAGTTTTGTCAGGGCGTGAGTTGGGGTGGGCATTCTATGTTTTGTATTCTATGTTTTGTATTTCTGTGTTTGGCCTGGTATGGTTCCCAATCAGAGGCAGCTGTCGATCGTTGTCTCTGATTGAGAACCATACTTAGGCAGCCTGTTTTCCCACTATGGGTGGTGGGTAGTTATTTTCTGTTTAGTGTTTTGTTGCACCGTGCAGAACTGTTTGTTCTAACAGTTTGTTAATTTTTTTATATCTGTGTTCATTAGATAAATATGGACACATACCACGCTGCACCTTGGTCCTCTTCTCCTTCTCCCGACGACAATCGCTCCAGAAAGTTACAGAAATGTGCTGTATGTAGTTTTGATTGCATTCTATTGAAGGGAAACAAAAACAGTCTTGAACTTTTTTGGCAACATAGTGATGTATTCTTATATACTGTACAATGTCGAATAAAACTACAAAATACTAGTCTTCTCCCATATGTTGAACCATTGCCCCTACCTACAACGTGTATAAATAACAACAATAAATAAGAACAAAATCAGATAATAGATACAAAACAAAAACACGAAGAACTTATATCAATCAACTCTAATTAGCACATGTAGGACAGTATGCAAGTGTCTGTGCATGGACTTTACAGATGTATTTCTCACATGTGCAGCACATAGTATTTGTTACAGTCCTTCTATGGGGGACATAGTTGGCATCTCCTCCTCTTGCCTGCCCAAGCTGCAGCATCAGGTGGATCAGGACAAGATTCAGCCCCCTGAACAGCTTTCACAAGCGCTGCAGAGACTGCTGTGCGGGATAGGCTCTCCCTTCTTTGAATGTGTGGTGTTACAAGTGCTTTTCCCAGCTGCTCCAGGAATGCCCGTCTCTTGTTCCACCTATCAGGCATCCAGGTAGGGTTGATCTTCTTCCATATCACAAAGGCATTGTATGAGGACACATCATACATGACCGGAAGCCAGCAAGCAGTCATCCTCCTGCAGCTATAAGTTCGTATCACCTTGTCCAGGTTGTCCACACCTCCTTTGTTGTGGTTGTAGTCCAGGATGATGGCTGGCTTCCTGTCCTCACGATCACTGATCACAGCTGTTTTGCACAGTGTGCTCAGGAGACCACATTCTTGTTCCTCTTTGGGAGGTAAGAAACTAGAGTGGTGGAGGGGGTGAAGGCAAACTTTGATGAGAAGGCCTCTCTCCCCCTTGTTGCGAGGAGTGCAGGGGTGGAGCTCAGGCTTGTTCTTTCTAACTGTGCCAACCATGGTGATCTTCCTCTTCAGGAGCTGCTGGCTGAGTTCAATCAGTAGCACACATAATGTAAATGTCTCATTGTGTGTGTGCGTGTGTGCGTGTGTGCGTGTGTGCGTGTGTGCGTGTGCGTGTGTGCGTGTGTGCGTGTGTGTGTGTGTGTGTGTGTGTGTGTGTGTGTATTTGTGCTTTTTGTGGTGTGTAGATGATTTTATAACTGCTGGGTCAAAAATGACCCTAAGACACTCTTTGTGCCCTGGTGTTGTACAGCTTTCATGGAAATATGAACAAAGGCAGTTTTACTTTTTCTGATTTTGGGGTCACTCTAGGAAAAGTAATCAAATTTCAAGATTTAAAAAATATAATTTAGGGGGTTTTCTCTGCTGTTAATTTTAAACAAAGTGGCGGGTAATGTTTGACCCTTAAGACAACACAAGGGATAAGTAGATTTAAAACCAAATACTATTAGACTTTCACTAAAGTCATATTTTACTGGTTGATTTTCACATTTACTTGAGTCATTTTAAATTAAGGTGTCTTTATTTTTACTCAAGTATGACAATTGCCTACCTTTTCCACCACTATATCCTACAAACCATGATTCGACCGTTGGACTGTCAGATGGTGTAGCGTGATTCATTACTCCAGAGATCACGTTTCTACTGCTCCAGAGTCCAATGGCAGCGAGCTTTACACCACTCCAGCCAACGCTTGGCATTGCACATGGACATCTTAGGCTTGTGTGGGGCTGCTTGGTCCTGGAAACCCATTTCATGAAGCTACCAACGATTAGTTATTGTGCTGACGTCTTTTCGAGAGGCAGTTTGGAACTCGGTAGTGATTATTGCAACCGGGGACAGATGATTTTTACACGGTAAGCGCTTCAGCACTTGGGAGTCCCATTCTGTGAGCTTCTGTGGCCTACTACCTCACGAGTGAGCTGTTGTTGCTCCTAGATGTCTCCAATTCACAATAACAGCACTTACAATTGACCAGGGCAGCTCTAGCAGAGCAGACATTTGACGAACTGACTTGTTGGAATGGTGGTACGTTGAAAGTTACTGAGCTCTTCAGTAAGGCCATTCTACTGCTAATATGGGTCTATGGAGATTGAACGGCTTATGTGCTCAATTTTCAAATCAAATGTATTTATTATTTATTTATGATTTTATACACGTATCAGCAATGGGTGTGGCTGAAATAGCAGAATCCACTAATTTGAAGGCGTGTCCACATACTTTGTATATGCACACCATTTTCCCCTTTGGCTTTAGCCACTATAAAAACCCTCTACTCCAGATGGTAGCCAACCAGATCACACTAGCCCATTAACTTGTGTTGTGAGGTTCACATAAAGCTTGGCCTAGGTGTGCACTGGAACATGGTGACAATAAGCATTAGGGCAAATATTCTGTCATTCTCCTCTGCCTTGATGTTACTAGTACTTGAAAGGAAGAGTGATAGATTCTGTCTAGATATGTACATAGACAGATAAATAGACCGAAAGATACATACTATACAGAGATAAGAGATACTTCGTGCATATACGTATCACTGCATTTGATGGATACTGAATGTTCTTTCAGTGACAGTGACAGTGACACACCCACAAACCCATCAATACTGTAAGTGAAGCATCATAAAGTCTTTAAAACATATTTCCTCCTCTTAGCCCCATCCATTTTCATCTAGGATGATAATACAGGATGGCATGGAATTTACAGCTAACTGAATTCCCATGTGGGCCAATAGAATGGCTCTCGTAAATATTCTATGCACAGGGGGGGGGGGGGGTCCCATTTTGCCATCACCACAGAGCTCTCTATGGTGCTGAAATAATATATAGGAACCCTGTGTGTGTGTGTGTGTGTGTGTGTGTGTGTGTGTGTGTGTGTGTGTGTGTGTGTGTGTGTGTGTGTGTGTGTGTGTGTGTGTGTGTGTGTGTGTGTGTGTGTGTGTGTGTGTGTGTGTGTGTGTGTGTGTGTGTGTGTGTGTTTGTTTACAACCCATCATAAATATCCAGGCACATGGGATTTCCCCATGCCATTCAACCACCTCTGGAGCTAACCATGGTCCTGAAATTGTCTTTAGGGACATCATAGGATCCCACATCAATCATAGAATCGGTTTACCCCCTCCTGTCATTCTGTCTTTTACTCTCTTCCATCCTCTCCTCCACTCTTTCCCTTTGTCATCAATTCCAACTCTGCCAGTTATTGGAATCAGGATGTTGGAAATCAGGATCCCAGGACTCCCTGGAACACAATGGCAATTGTTACTGAATGGACTATCCTGACTCAATTTTTATAAAATGAAATGGGCATATATGAACGTGTAGGCTAGACCGACAGTTGAAGTCGGAAGTTTACATACACCTTATAGCAAAATACATTTAAAACTCAGTTTTTCACAATTCCTGACATTTAATCCTAGTTAAAATTCCCTTTCTTAGGTCAGTTAGGATGACCACTTTATTTTAAGAATGTGAATTGTCAGAATAATAGTAGAGAGAGTGATTTATTTAAACTTGTATTTATTTCATCACATTCCCAGTGGGTCAGACGTTTACATACATTCAATTAGTATTTGGTAACATTGCCTTTAAATTGTTTAACTTGGGTCAAACATTTTGGGTAGCCTTCCACAAGCATCCCACAATAAGTTGGGTCAATTTTGGCCCATTCCTTCTGACAGAGTTGGTTTAACAGAGTCAGGTTTGTAGGCCTCCTTACTCGCACACACTTTTTCAGTTATGCCCACAAATTTCCTATAGGATTTGTCAGGGCTTTGTGTTGGCCACTCCAATACCTTGACTTTGTTGTCCTTAAGCCATTTTGCCACAACTTTGGAAGTATGCTTGGGGTCATTGTCCATTTGGAAGACCCATTTGTGACCAAGACTGATGTCTTGAGATGTTGCTTCAATATATCCATACCATTTTCATACCTCATGATGCCATCTATTTTGTGTAGTGGACCAGTCTCTCCTGCAGTAAAGCACCCTCACAACATGATGCTGCCACCCCCGTGCTTCACGGTTGGGATGGTGTTCTTCGGCTTGCAAGCCTCCCCCTATGTCCACCGAACATCGCAATGGTCATTATGGCCAAACAGTTCTATTTTTGTTTCATCAGACCAGAGGACATTTCTCAAAAAAGTATGATCTTTGTCCCCATGTGCAGTTGCAAACCGTAGTCTGTTTTTTTATGGGAGTTTTGGAGCAGTGGCTTCTTCCTTGATGAGCGGCCTTTCGGCTTATGTCGATATAGGACTCGTTTTACTGTGGAAATAGATACTTTTGTACCTGTTTCCTCCAGCATCTTCACAAGGTCATTTGCTGTTGTTCTGGGATTGATTTGAACTTTTTGCACCAAAGTACGTTCATCTCAAGGAGACAGAACGCATCTCCTTACTGAGTGGTATGACGGCTTCGTGGTCCCGTGGTGTTTATACTTGCGTACTATTGTTTGTACAGATGAACGTGGTACCTTCAGGATGAACCAGATGAACCAGGATGAACCAGACTTGTAGAGGTCATGATGTCAAGCAAAGAGTCACTGAGTTTGGAGATAGGCCTTGAAATACATTTACAGGTACACCTCCAATTGACTCAGATGGTGTCAATTAGCCTTTCAAAAGCTTCTAAAGTCATGACATCATGTTCTGGAATTTTCCAAGCTGTTTAAAGACACAGTCAACTTAGTGTATGTAAACTTCCGACCCACTGGAATTGTGATAAGTGAAATAATCTGTCTGTAAACAATTTTTGAAAAAATGACCTGTGTCATGCACAAAGTAGATGTCCTAACCGACTTGCCAAAACTATAGTTTGTTAACAAGACATTTGTGGAGTGTTTGAAAAACGAGTTTTAATGACTCCAACCTAAGTGTCTGTAAACTTCCGACTTCAACTGTATGTACATGTTACCAGTTACAATCACGCCTTTTGTATACCCTAATTCAACTTATATTTTATGAGGTACTGTAGAGACATACAAGTAATGTTTTTATAGTGTAAGGTACTTCAAGTACCATTATGTACAATCTGAACAAGTAACTGGGCCCAGATTCACAGAACACTTCTTACGCAAAAACTTATGAATCTTTTTAAGAAAAAAATGATGAAGTTCGTACGATAGTTTGAAAGTTTAATTCCTCAACAATATCTTAACATTTTATGATTTTCTTACGAACTTCTCAAATATCATCTTATTAATCTTCTTAAAATGTGTGTTTCTGGGAAACCAAATTAGCTTTGCTATGGCAATCATGTTAGCATATTTCGTACTGCGTTTACTGTTCAAAAACATACTCTTTGGTTATAAATATTCAATACTGAAACTTTTAGATTAAGTTTGTCAGTGAATTAAGCATGTTTAATTTATTTTAATGAGATTATTATCTCACTGCACAGATTTTAGGACAAGGATTTACCTATCTTGGAATTAAGAACAATTCCATTAACTTTGTTTTCAACTTTCTTAACTGTTTGCTTAATGGAGAAACATAAGAAATAGAGCAAGAACATTTCCAATAACCGTTTTGAGGAATAGCAACTTTGCTTAACATTCTTAATAAGTCTAGATTTAAGGAAAAAAATGGCAGTTCAGAATAAATTTATTTTAAGAAGGTTTTGTGAATCTGGGCCCTGGAGGTTGGTGCATTAGCCACAAAGGGTTAACGATTTAACACTAGAACCAATGGGACTTGACACATACATGTTCATGGTATACTTAGTGTTCTGAAGTGTTCATGGTCTACTTAGTGTTCTGACATGTTCATGGTATACTTAAGCAATAAGGTCCAGGGAGGTGTGGTATATGGCAAATATACCACGGCCAACGGCTGTTCTTAGGCACAACGCATTGTGGAGTGCCTGGACACAGCCCTTAGCCGTGGTATATTGGCCATATATCACAAATCCCCAAGGAGCCTTTTTGCTATTTTAAACTGGTTATCAATGCAATTAGAGCAGAAAAATGAAATGTTTCGTCATACTCATGGCATGTGGTCTGATATACCACGGCTGTCAGCCAATCAACATTCAGGACTCAAACCACCCAGTTTACACTTAGTGTTCTGAAGTGTTCATGGTATATTAAAGGCATTGTCACTGCACAGTATTTCTTCCCTCCTTGAGAAACCAGCTACGCATTGTGCCCATTGTGGCCTTAATGCACTGTATTGTATTCCAAACTGAAGTTAACGAGGTGGGCGCAATAATCAGTGTCAACAGTGTTAACCCACTCCACAATGGTCATATTGTGAATACTAAGAGCAGGGTCACTGCATTGTGTCGTTGTCCTTCCATTTGTTAATGTACTCTACTGTGCGTTGTTGCGGTGGCACCTGCCAACGTTTCCATTGTACAGCCGAGTGGAAACATTTGTATTATCAACAATGAGATTACTCAGTCTCTGCCAAGATGGTTTACTAAACAACATGGAGTCATTACAATAATACAACATAACGCGATTCCAATGTCATGCTTCATTCTGTCTTCCTGTCGTTGTTCTTGACTGCTATGCTCAGTAAACGTGCTATCTACAACCTAAAATGGTTCTTTGTCTGTCCCCATTGGATAACCCTTTTTCGTTCCTGGTAAAACTCTTTTGGGTTCAATGTAGAACCCTCTGTGGAAAGGGTTCCACATGGAACCCAAAAGAGCTCTACCTGGAATTAAAAAGTGGTCTATCTGGAACCAAAAAGGGTTATCACATGGGCACATTCGAAGAACCCTTTTGGAACCCTTTCTCTAAGAGTGTAAAGCCTGCCTGGCTGACAGATGGTTAGTGTTGTACATATGTCTAGCTGTGGCGTGCAGTGAGAGTAATAGTGTCTTGAAGGACAACAGATATCATCTGTCCTCACGAATCCTACAGCAACAGTTTTGATTAGAATATGGTGGATGTGCTTTCAAAATGTTTTTTGTTTTGTGAGATCGTTCAGTGCATACTACTAACATACTACTCAACTGTCAGTGTTTTTGTTTTGTGAGATCGTTCAGTACATACTACTAACATACTACTCAACTGTCAGTGTTTTTGTTTTGTGAGATCGTTCAGTGCATACTACTAACATACTACTCAACTGTCAGTGTTTTTGTTTTGTGAGATCGTTCAGTACATACTACTAACATACTACTCAACTGTCAGTGTTTTTGTTTTGTGAGATCGTTCAGTACATACTACTAACATACTACTCAACTGTCAGTGTTTTTGTTTTGTGAGATCGTTCAGTAAATACTACTAACATACTACTCAACTGTCAGTGTTTTTGTTTTGTGAGATCGTTCAGTACATACTACTAACATACTACTCAACTGTCAGTGTTTTTGTTTTCCTACAAAGGTACATTTATAGATTGATCATTTTGTTCCATTTGTCTATCTGATTTTGATCATAAACATATGTTTTGCGACTAGGAAATACTAACAACATGTAGCTACAGTATCTTAGACAGGACACATATTTCAATCCAAATCATTCACAGCACCATAATTGACATGTTTTTGTTATGATCACTGTGATACCAGTGTGAGAACATGCCCCTCTCCTCCCTATAATAGTTTTGTTGTTTTTCATCTAATCATAAGCAAGTGCAGTTACATTTCATCACTATCCCACAAGGGTAGTATAACTGTCCTATCACCACTGGTATTAACTCTCCTTCTCTAACTCACAATGCTAAACCAAGTCCTTAAAGGGGCAATCTGGGAATGGTAGGCCTAATTCCATTTTATTAGGTTTTAATTAATGATACCTTAGAAATGCCTCATTTGCTTACTTCAACTATCTTTCCCAATCAGAACCCAACATATAATATTATTTGACTCTATATACTCTACTTTAATACTATATCTTCAAGTATGGCTAAAATGCTTTGATCTAATGGATCAATTTGATTTCATGGATGGCCAGTCCTTGCATCCATAGCTCTGTCTATGAATTTGATTGGTTACATCTCTCTCCTGTTCACCAAAATCAGTGTCAGGGTGACCGCTTGTTGTTGTTTGATTCCTAGATTGGCCCTTTAACCTTTTCCTGCAGTGGGCTAAATCAGGGTCACAGAGTGTTTCTTGGTAGTCTTAAACAAATCTAATTTGAAACAAAAGTATACACCTCACACACATGTTTATGGGCTTAGCATAAAGAAGACACCTGTACCATGTCAGATATATTGTTGAAATGTATTCAATTTTGAGTTTGCACCCCCAATATTACACTTTATATACATCATAGAAGACTGAAATATAACCGTTTGACATAGAAACACCGGATTTTTAGCATTACAAAAATAATAATGTTTATTAATTATGAAATTATGAAAACATGAATAATATTCCACCCATGAGGCCACTATGCCATTTAACTGCATGAAAGGGCTACACAGTGTCTCCTCACTATAACGGAACAAACCTCTGTATGTCAGCTCAGACATTAATAGCCTGAGAAGAATCCCAGAGTTTTGCGGCTTACGAGCTGGGAGCTGCAAATGCCCAGTCATAAAATATTCAATAAAAATGAGGGAATTCAAGCCCAAGTCTGGATATATATAAATAAAGGTTTGAGGGGAGGAAAGTGGGGAAGGGGAATGTGTTGCTCATACTGCTGAGTTGACAGGAGAGAGTTTGGGGATATTAAATGAAGTTCCACCTTCGGCCAAATATGCAGAGGTTTATGTAATATCTCTAAAGTGCTTTTGCTTTTAAGTTCTGTTTCCTTTCCCCCCTTAAATCGAACCCCATCTCATTCCTCGCCCACTGTTGCTGTTGAAGACAAATATTTATAGTGCCATTTTGGGGGGCATTTAAAACAGGTAAAACTGTATGTTTTCATTGTATAGATGAGATGTAATTTACATAGATTTTATTTTTTAACAAGACATTTGATTACGAATTCAAATGTGCTGATTTTCTTTTTATGAGTCATATGATGATCACATGCACACCATTTCATCTACATAGGCCTACAAACTCTTTCCCATTAGGCACTCGAACATTCACTGAAAACATGTTGTGTGTTTGGCTAGGTTAGTTGTCACTATTTGATTTTTATATTTAACTAGGCAAGTGAGCCTAGGAACAGTGGGTTAACTGCCTTGTTCAGGGGGAGATCGACAGATGTTTACCTTGCCAGCTCAGGGATTCAATCTAGCAACCTTTCAGTTACTAGTCCAACGCTCTAACCACTAGGCTCTAACCACTAGGCTCTAACCACTAGGCTCTAACCACTAGGCTCTAACCACTAGGCTCTAACCACTAGGCTACCTGCCACCCCTACATGTCACATTAACATTACAAATGGCAGGGTGGCCTAGTGGTTAGAGAGTTGGACTAGGAACCGGAAGGTTGCAAGTTCAAACCCCGAGCTGACAAAGTACTAATCTGTCATTCTGCCCCTGAACAGGCAGTTTACCCACTGTTCCTAGGCCGTCATTGAAAATAAGAATTTGTTCTTAACTGACTTAAATAAAGGTACATTTTAAAAACACAATTTCTAAATGCTCAGACAGAGACACACCACTGGCGTCACGGTTTTCTTCGTCTGAAGAAGAGAGGCGAGAAGGATCGGAGGACAAATATGCGGCGTGGTAAGTGTCCATAGTTTTAATAGCAAAACTCAAACCACTCTAGACAACCATAGACTTACCTAGACAACTAAACTGAACACAACCCCATTAATCTAATAAAACCCCTAGACAAGACGAAACACAATAAATCACCCATGTCACACCCTGGCCTAACCAAAATAATAAAGAAAACAAAGATAACTAAGGCCAGGGCGTGACAACTGGAAACAAACTGGTTGAATCAATGTTATTTTAGCTAAATGTACTGAGACATGGAATCTATGTGGAAAATACGATGGATTTGAAAAAACGTAATCAATGTACAGTAGGCCAAAAGAAAATGTTTAAGATGAAATGTCATCCACAGGATTACAGCATCATGGTAACCACATTTCAACATAGACAACCCTTGTTTATACATATATATATATATATATATATATATATATATATAATTTGTACCTTTAAAACAAAGTCAGATAACAACTTTAAATCAACTATCCGGAGGAAAAACTATAGGCAGGACAACACCGCCTACTGGGGAATTGATCCATCTACAGCTATCCTTTGGTCTCCCATTCAGGGTTGTAACAAAGCCCAGCCCTGCTTAGGTATGATATTTGTCACTGACTACTACCAATGTGCTATCATTAGAATGATTGAGTTATCTCCACTTAAAAACTAAATAGATGCACTAAAGAGTATGTTTATAGAGCATATGAAATGTGATCATCTTTTATCACTCATATATCATCAATGTTGCTGCTATTTAGGCTTTCATAAGGTGCCTTCAGAAAGTATTCAAACCACTTGACTTATTCCACATTTGGTTGTGTTAAAGCCTGAATTCTAAATGGATTACTGTAAATATACTGAACAAAAATATAAACGCAACACGTAACATTTTCAAAGGTTTTACTGAGTTACAGTTCAGACATATAAGGAAATCAGTCAATTGAAATAAATTAATTAGGCCCTAATCTATGGATTTCACATGACTGAGAATACAGATATGCATCTGGTCACAGATACCTTAAAAGAAAGATAGGGGCGTGGATCAAAAAAACAGTCAGTATATGGTGACCACCATTTCCCTCATGCAGCGCGACACATCTCCTCCGCATAGAGTTCATCAGACTGTTGATTGTACATTGTAAAATGTTTTCCCACTCCTCTTTAATGGTAATGCAATGTTGCTGGATATTGGCAGGAACTGGAACACGCTGTTGTACACGTCGATCCAGAGCATCCCAAGAATGCTCAATGGGTGACATGTCTGGTGAGTATGAAAGCTATGGAAGAACTGGGAAATGTTCAGCTTCAAGGATTTGTGTACAGATCCTTGCGACATGGGGCCGTGCATTATCATGCTGAAACATGAAGTGATGGTGGTGGATGAATGGCACGACAATGGGCCTCAGGATCAAATTGGCATCATTGTCGTGCCATTTTAAGAATCTCAAATATACAATATATTTAGATTTTTGGTTACTACATGATTCCATATGTGTTTTTCATAGTTGTATGATGCCTTCACTAATATTCTACAATGTAGAAAATAGTAAAAATAAAGAAAAAACCCTTGAATGAGTAGTAAGTGTGTCCCAGCTTTTGACTGGTACTGTAAATATTCACATTACTAAGTCAATACCTGTTGGAATCACCTTTGGCAGCAATTAAAGCTGTGAGTATTTTAGAGCTTTGCACACCTGGATTTGACAATATTTGATAATTGTTTTATTCTTCAAGCGCCGTCAAGTTGGTTGTTTATCATTGCTAGACAGCCATTTTCAAGTCTTGCCATAGATTTCCAAGACGATTTAAGTCACAAATGTAACTAGGTCACTCAGATGTATTCATTGTCATCTTGGTAAGCAACTCCAGTGTAGATTTGGCCTTTTAATTTAGGTTATTGTCCTGCTGAAAGGGGATTTGTCACCCAGTGTCTGTTGGAAAGCAGACAGAACCAGGCTTTCCTCTTATGCATGTGCTTAGCTCTATTCTGTTTATTTTTATCCTACAAAACTCCTTAGTCCTTGCTAATGGCAAGCATACCCATAACATGACGCAGCCACCACCAAGCTTGAAAACATGAAGCATGGTACTCAGTGATTTGTTGTGTTCGATTTGCGCCAAACATAACGTTTTGTTTTCAAGACATAAAGTTAATTTCTTTGAAATACCTGAGTGATTTCCTTCCTCTCTGGCAACTGAGTTAGGAAGGACGCCTGCATCTTTGTAGTGACTGGGTGTATTGATACACCGTCCAAAGTGTAATTATTCACTTCACCATGTTTCAAGTTCAATGCCATGTTATTTTTACATAAAATAAAATGTGTATTTTATATGCCCATACATAGATGAGAGGTAGGCCTAAACTATAATCATTTTTTTCCAATAAGTTTACATTTATTAATTCAGAGGTGTTGATTTCAGTTTTTTGCGTCTTGTTTTTTATTCAATATTCATAAAACTTCTCAGTGCTCTAGGATCAATTTAGCCTTTTAAATAATAATGAATAAGATTACATGGCCATATGACGCCTGGTCCTAGATCAGCACTCCTACTCTGAGACGTTGTGTGCAAACGGGCCCAGGACTAACCTCGGCAGTCTGCGGGGAGCTCTCCCTGGTCCTGAAAATATTATATGGCTCTCACCCATTGGGTACAGATGTCAGTTCAACATCTAGTTTTGATTTACATTTGGTTCAATCAGTGGCGGATTTAGGTATAGGCGACATGGGCAGTCGCCCAGGGCGGCATCTTGCCGGGGGCAGCACACAATTTTTGGAGGAACAGTTGCACGATCGGTTTTCTATCGCTCATTTGCACTTCACGTCAATGTGGGTCAATTAACCTTATCGGAATGGGCGCCCTGCTTCTAGTTTGTGAGCTGGGAAGCTCTCCCACTCAGAGGAACGAGATGGGGAAGTGGTTAGGTTGATCTCAGGTCTCCCCACTGGAAGCCCGAGGTCGGAGGAGCGGTGGAATCTATGAAATAGCTCACCTCTGACTTTGTACAGTGCTAATGCAATTAGTAAAATCAGTCACACTACGAAATGATACCAAATAAACCACCATTGATTCATTCATTATTATTTATTTATTTATTTGTGTTGTTCCAAATGTCTGAATAAAAATGACAGTTAGTGCAAAATTGTGCTTTCTTTGTGTGTGTGTGTGTCTGTGGGGGGGGGGGGGGGGGGTCGCCCAGGGAGCCATAGACTGGTTTCAATTGTCACCCAATCAGATCCAATCAGTTTTCCACGTTGACTCAACGTCATCACATTGATTTATTTGGTTTAAACACGTGGAAAACCGTAGAAAAACGTTGATTCAAACCGTTTTTGCACAGTTGCTAATCGGAAACGGAATCTCATTTTGTCTTGTTTGTTGACCCATTGCAAATGGTCAATATGTATTTATAAAAGGAATGATCTGCAATATTTAGTCAATGAGGCTTAGAGATGAGTGCAGGTGGGATATCACATTTGTAGATGTGTTGTTGTATGAAGAGAATGCTATAACACAGCATATAAAAAAACAGAGCTTAAAGGGGGATGATGATATAAATAGTAGGCTGTGTTATTTTTTTTACCTGTAAGTGAGTTAGTAGTAGACTACGGTGATTAAGCTTTTTTCACATGCTGTGTTTGGAATTTGCGCCGGGGTGACGTCAGCAACAGGATGCGCGCCAGACTGGTCCCCATCGAGAGAGAAGAAAAAAAAGAACGAGAGAGAGAGAGAGAGAGAGAGAGACGGGACCGCGCATCTCCGTTCTCCGCTGCTGAAGCGACTGCGGGGAACCAGATGCCCTACTGTGAGCCGCTGCCTGTGGATATCGCGGATGCCAGAGCAGAATAGACCTAGTCGAGAGACAGACCCATTCACACTCAGCCAAAGCGAATAAAGGAGAGGGGTAGTGGGAGAGATAAGGAGAGGTGGTTTTACGCGTTGTCAGTGTTGTTTTCAGCTTCGGAAAAAGAGCTACTGTAAAGAAGAGGAGGACTCGCAATATTGGGCACTAGAATAAGAAAAAAACGCGTTATCCCGTTCTGCTGCTGCTGCGGCTCGTGAGCGCATTCTCTGCTCGGTTTGGAATACCATGGAGATACGGAGTGGATTTATCAAAGAGCACTTCGACAGTTTATGAACAAAACTGGACCTCTCTTTTTCTACGGCATTTTGTCCCCTTTTTCGTTGGGATTGTGTTTTTTTATGTATTTTTTCCGTTTGCATATGTTCGTTTGATTTATGGTGTTTTATGATTTCATGTCATATTTTTATTTTTTAACTATTTCGGTTTTTACTTTTCATCGGTTTTGGAGGAGAGCTGGATTGACTCGTCGTGAAGATTTGTGGAGAGAAGATTCCCAATCGCTCATGTGAATGATATTCTATCTCCCCAACTGAGACGTGCCATGGATGGAAAACTTAATTTGCATCAACGAAACCGATCGGGAAATATCCGTTACATCGAATAACTACTGCTAACAGCAATCAGGTAAGAATCCATATCACAACTTCCTTATTTCTGATTCAAGGTGAACGTAATATGTGCCGATTGTGTGTGTTTTATAAACGATCATCTGTACATCGGAGCTTGGCAGTAAGCGTACTTAACCTATTGACATGGTTGTGAAAGTATCCCTCATAGAAAAGCCCTTGATACATTTGTGTGAATGATGTATTTTGTGGTGAATACACAAGTTTTAATCCGTAGCATGTTAGAATTAGCCCAACGTTGACATGCGACCTTCTATCCAGCGGGTGCATCTGCGTCAGCCCTGGGAATGTCGCTAACGACTCCTGTTCTGTGAACCTGAACTGGAGTACCGGTCACGGAAAATCACAGATTGTTTATACAGCAGAAGACCCTCACATAATACGCAACAGACGCCCTTCGTTTAGCTTTGGCCCAACGCATGTGGTACTGGTCTTTCTAATCCCGGTTTATGTGAGAGTGGTGTGCTTTTGACATTTGTCTCAACCTATTCAATCAGACCTGTAACTTTGCGCAGTGTCGAAAACGCACACAGACTCGCTCTCTTCAACGCGAGTGGTGTAGGCAGGGGATCCTATTTCTTTAGAGATGTGTTGGGAATCACCGCAAGCCTTCTCCTCCTCGACACTGGGTCTGTGTGTCTTTTCACACTGCATTCACACCAATGTGTGTTCGATAGACACATGTCTCATCAAGAGATAAGGATTGTGTTGTAGGCCTATTGTTAGGCCGTTGCTATCCCCCTCTCTCCCAAGTGTGCGGTGTGAGTGCTTGTGTTAGTGCGCGCGCGCATGCATGTGTGTGTTTATAAAGCCCATTTATGGTCAATCTGGAGCCTGGTTGCCATCTCTGTTCAGCTATTACATTCACTCCTTGCCACTCCTGTCGTCTGCCAAAGATACTGGGCTTTCGGCAGTCTTCAAATATGAACATTCTATCAATAATGAGATCAGAGGATTTTATCCTGATTCGAAAACCCTCACAGCCATCATCCAATCGCGATGTTTATGCAAATTAGACTTATAGGAAAACGTTCTAACTTAATTCATGCATTTGATTGAAAACGTCATAACATTGGGCATTCTAACGTATTACATTGTATTGTAAACATAAACATTGGGTGCAGATAGAACAGAAGATTCGCCTTTATTGCATTTTTACCACCAGCCAATGTGTTCACATCACACCAGAGAAGCTCTTGCCATTCAAACTTCCCCGCCAGTTCACTGTGTGAACGCTATTGCCTATTATATTTTATATTTTTGAAATGTTCAAAATACGTGACGAAACTATATTGCTGCTTCTGGGACACGCATTGAGCTAGGCTACTGGTTCAAGAGCTATACGAGCAATAGAGAGAGGATGGAAGAGAGAGAGAGGCCAGTGGAGATGCCAGCGAGATGCACGAATTGCGCAAGAAGGGAACAGTGAAGACAGAGATATGTAAATTATAAAATCATTCCTAGACTGGGCTATTGAATCCACCATTCGTATGGTAGCCTATATATTAGGCCTAGCCTACTACAGTGAATTTAGGACACCACCACCTGTGCTATGCAAGCCAGAAACTAAACTCAGCAAAAAAAGAAACATCCTCTCAACTGCTTTTATTTTCAGCAAACTTAACATTTGTAAATATTTGTATGATCATAACAAGATTCAACAACTGAGACAAACACTGAACAAGTTCCACAGACATGGGACTAACAGAAATGGAATAACTTGTCCCTGAACAAAGGGGGGTCAAAATCATAAGTAACAGTCAGTATCTGGTGTGGCCACCAGCTGCATTAAGTACTGCAGTGCATCTCCTCCTCGTGGACTGCACCAGATTTGCCAGTTCTTGCTGTTAGATGTTACCTCACTCTTCCACCAAGGCACCTGCAAGTTGCTGGACATTTCTGAGGGGAATAGCCCTAGCCCTCACCCTCCGATCCAACAGGTCCCAGATGTGCTCAATGGGATTGAGATCCAGGCTCTTCGCTGGCCATGGCAGAACACTGACATTCCTGTCTTGCAGGCCTCAAGCCCCCAGTCAAGCCTCTCTCAGCTTATTGCAGACAGTCTAAGCACCGATGGAGGGATTGTGCGTTCCTGGTGTAACTCGGGCAGTTGTTGTCGCCATCCTGTACCTGTCCTGCACTGTAGCACTTACTTCCGTCATCATGAAGTGCTTTGAGAGACTAGCCAAGGAACATTTCACCTCCACCCTACCTGACACCCTAGACCCACTCCAATTTGCTTACCGCCCCAATAGGTCCACAGACGATGCAATCACACTGCAGCCTGCCCTAACCCATCTGGACAAGAGGAATACTTATGTGAGAATGCTGTTCATCGACTACAGCTCAGCATTTATTATTATTACTATTATTTGACCATGCTGGTCATTTATGAACATTTGAACATCTTGGCCATGTTCTGTTATAATCTCCACCCGGCACAGCCAGAAGAGGACTGGCCACCCCTTATAGCCTGGTTCTTCTCTAAGTTTCTTCCTAGGTTTTGGCCTTTCTAGGGAGTTTTTCCTAGCCAACGTGCTTCAATACCTGCATTCCTTGCTGTTTGGAGTTTTAGGCTGGGTTTCTGTACAGCACTTTGAGATATCAGCTGATGTACGAAGGGCTATATAAATACATTTGATTTGATTTAACACCATAGTACCCTCCAAACTCGTCATCAAGCTCGAGACCCTGGGATTCGACCCCGCCTTGTGCAACTGGGTCCTGGACTTCCTGACGGGCCGCCCCCAGGTGGTGAGGGTAGGTCAAAAATCTCCACCCCGCTGATCCTCAACACTGGGGCCCCAGAAGGGTGCGTTCTCAGCCCTCTCCTGTACTCCCTGTTCACCCACGACCGCGTGGCCATGCACGCCTCCAACTCAATCATCAAGTTTGCAGAAAACACGACAGTGGTAGGCTTGATTACCAACAACGACGAGACGGCCTACAGGGAGGAGGCGAGGGCCCTCGGAGTGTGGTGTCAGGAAAATAACCTCACACTCAACGTCAACAAAACAAATGAGATGATCGTGGACATCAGGATACCGCAGAGGGAGCACCCCACTATCCACATCGATGGGACAGTAGTGGAGAGGTTAGAAAGTTTTAAGTTTCTCGGCGTACACATCACGGACAAACTGAAATGGTCCAACCACACAGACAGCATGGTGAAGAAGGCGTAGCAGCGCCTCTTCAACCTCAAGAGGCTGAAGAAATTCGGGTTGTCAACAAAAACACTCACAAACTTCTACAGATGCACAATCGAGAACATCCTGTCGGGCTGTATCACCGCCTGGTACGGCAACTGCTCCGCCCATAACCGTAAGGCTCTCCAGAGGGTAGTGAGGTCTGCACAACGCATCACCGGGGGCAAACTACCTCCCCTCTAGGACACCTACAACACCCGATGTCACAGGAAGGCCAAAATTATCATCAAGGACAACAACCACCCAAGCCACTGCCTGTTCACCCTGCTAACATCCAGAAGGTGAGGTCAGTACAGGTGCATCAAAGCAGAGACCGAAAGACTGAAAAACAGCTTCTATCTCATCTCATATGTATATATATACTGTACTCTATACCATCTACTGCATCTTGCCATCTTGATGTAATGTATCACTAGCCACTTTAAACAATGCCACTTTTATATGTTTACATACCCTACATTACTCATCTCATATGTATATACTGTTTTTAAACCCTTTACAATGAAGATCTGTAAAGTTATTTGGATGTTTACCAATTATCTTTGAAAGACAGGGTCCTGAAAAAGAGACATTTTCTTTTTTTGCTGAGTTTAGGTTTCCATTCAATTGGCGACAGATTTTCATGTGAATATTCTAAAATCTGCATTAAAACAATATGCGTATATTCCCACCAGAGATGTTTCCATGAAATTGACTTGTTGCTGAAAAAAGCCTGTGCATGATGATCTGCCCATAAAAATACATTTGTAGTTAAATTCCCATGTACTGAATAACAAATACACGTTATTTCGGTTTCTATCGCATTTTCAACTCCGCTGAAGGTTTTGTCACAATAATTTTTGCCTTTTAGGCTATAGCGAATGTGCCCACTCGGTCTTGGCATGTGTGCTCCATCTGACAGCTCGCAGATACAGCCCCTACACGATGAGATTATTATGGATACAAGATTGATTATTTTTATTTGACAAATGGCAGCCAAGCATCGATCATCATGTCACCAGAATAAGACCCTCGATATCTATTAGAATGGAGCACTTTCATCAACCTGTGAAGTTCATCATAACTTAGTTCTTCTGTAGGCTAATAAAGTCTGTGCTTAATTTGTAAATCGGGAGGTGGTGGAACAAAAAGTGAGTGGGAGAGGGGGGTCACCTGGGAAGCTTTGAGGTACCAGAATGCATTGCATGCATATCATAGCATTTGCGTAGTGACAGAGCAGTAGAGTAGAGGCACTTCGAGAATTTGCACACATGGGTGTTTTTTTGTAGCCCAGGGTCAGGGAAAAATGTGGACTTTTATAAACGCATTTCCTGCAATTTTACATAATTTTACATGACTGGAAACTTTGGCAGAATCTGTTTTAACACCGCAGAAATGATAGAAATGACAGGCTACATTGACACTGACAACCTGAGAATGTGAGATCAATAAAAACAACCTTGTGTGGAGACATATTGTAGGCTACAATATGAGGAGGAAATTATAGTCCTAAAAAATGCTTTCCAGTTTCACTGACTCACCCAATGATGTGCAGCTCAATCACTAGATGATGGCTCATGCATTTTCTCTCTTGTTTTATTTTGGAAAACAATATTTGGAAGTTGGTCAAATAGCCTACAGCAGAGAGTTTAGAATATTCTCTTTTCAGCCCTTTTCAGTCCTTTGCTTTCCAACCGGTGTTTTCCCCAGGCAGGTCACCCTTGATACAAGTCAGAAATCGACATCCATCCATGTCTGAGGAGGTCAGGAGATTATGTGGTAACCGGCCACTAGGGGCAACAGTGAGCACCTTTACCTTCAAGTATTTTTCAGTTTAACTAGGGTATTGTGGATGGTGCATCTGATTCCAAAGGTCGCAAGTTCGAATACAGTAAAATAAAGTGGTTTTGATATTTTTATTTTAAGCCAATCCCCAACCTTAACCCTTACCTGAACTATTCAGAGTTAATGCCTAACCTTAGCAATTCGGAGTTAATGCCTAAACTTAACCTTAAACAAATTTGGAACAACTTCAAAATTTGAAATTTTAGAAAAATGGATGAATGTCTAATTCTTATGTGATACTTTGAGAGCTTGTAGCTTTTGTATTTGTATTTGAAATATTTCAAAGGCCTGTTTTGTCTGAATGCTGTTCACTGACAGACTGTAGTCTATGACTTGTTATTGTGTTACGCACAACCCACAGCTAGACTATTTAAAAAAAAAATATGCTATTATTCCTCTGAGGCTAAATTAAAGTCATTCTTATGGTGTAGTACGCTATTCTGAAGTATTCCTTTCTTTCTGAATAGACAGCAGTAAATCTATAACTTTAGCAAATTTATTTTAATTTATCAGGGGTGCTGCAGAACCCTTAGTGTGGCAATGATTCTATAAGGAAATAATTTATGAAGTGCAACACTTGAGAGATGAGAGTTGCAGGCTCATGTCTATCACAGCAGAGAGAGGAGGAGATCATAGAAAGTGAATGTCATTCTAGTTCTGTGAGAGATACAGGCGCTCTTCTCACACAGCCACTGCAACACTTTGGTCTCAAACATAGGTTATAATGTTGTACAAACCATAAGCCAGGGCCAGCCCAACCAGAATAAAATCTTAGAATATCAGGCCTGGGATGAAAATCGACTTTTTCACATTACATTCTGCACTGAATAAAGTGCATGTTTTCTAGAGTTGTAGTGGGAGTGGGGGGAACACACAACCTATCATCGCATGACTCCAACTTTACTTCCATATGATGGTTATTATACACTGTATCAATATTTGTGCATAAAGGCGTTACCACCAGCATTTCTTACATAATACATTTTACCAACACAGAAAGACCCCACCTTGTCTTGCATTTTTTATTTTGTTGACATTTGGAAAGGTTAATGACAACTTTGCTGTTTTCATCAGGCTTGTCGTGAAATTTTTTATCCAACGTATTTTACTCGCATAAAAAGTTTGGATTGAAACCTGCTTAGAGACAAACAAAATGTTTTGTTTGTGTCACGCCCTGACCATAGAGAGCCATTGTTTCTCTATGGTGAAGTAGGTCAGGCCGTGACTGGGGGTGATCTAGTTTATTTACTTCTATGTGGTGATCTAAGTTTATTTTCCATGTTGGTGATTTGTATGAATCCCAAATAGAGGCAGCTGGTAATCGTTGTCTCTAATTGGGGATCATATTTAAGTAGCTGTTTTTCCCACCTGTGTTTGTGGGATATTGTTTGTGTTGGTGCATGTGCACCACGTTTTGTTCGTTCTTTCTTTCTTTCTTGTTTTGTTTTGCTTAAGTTTCACTTAGAAATAAAGATGTGGAACTCAACCTCCACTGTTCCTTGGTCCTTCTCTACACACGGTCGTGACAGAATATCCCACCACAACGGGACCAAGTAACGTGCCCGGGAGGAGATGGCATCCTGGTCTTTGGAGGAGATAGAGAATATCCTGGACTTGGGAGGAAGTCTTGGCAAGACACGAAAGCCTGCTGTGGAAACAGACGACAGGAGAAAAGGGAGGACAGCGACGACGCCGGGGTTCGTGGCCACATAAAAAAGCCCAAAAAACAGCCCGAAAATATTTGGGGGGGGACACAAAGGGTGGTCGGCGGAGCCAAGGATTGAACCAGAGCCAGTCTGGGAGAAGAGGGAGAAACTGGAGGAGAGTGAACAGAGAGAGTCAGAGACCGTCAGTAAGTGGATGGAGGTATTGGAGGAGAAAGAGAGAAGAGAGTTGTTGAGTTGGTGGAAGATGCACGACATTTGCCCTAAAGAGCGTGTAATCAGTTTAATGCCACCTGAGTCAGCTCCCCATACTAATCCTGAGGAGCGTGCTATTAGTCTGGTGAAATCTGTGCTGGCTTTACGCATCAGGTCTCCAGTACGCATCCACAGCCCAGTAAGTCCTGTGCCAGCTCTCCACACTCGCCTTGAGGAGCGTGTCATTTGTCCGGTGACATGTGTGCCGGTTCTACGCACCAGGTCTCCAGTGCGCTTCCACAGCCCAGTACGTCCTGTGCCAGCTCCTCCCACTCATCGTGCGAAGTGTGTCATCGAACCGGTACCATTGATGCTGTCTATACGCAGCAGGTCTCCAGTACGTCTCCACAGCCCAGTACGTCCTGTGCCAGCTCCACGCACCAGGCTTCCAGTGTGCCTTCCCAGTCCGGTACGTCCTGTCCCTCCTCCCCGCACTCACCCTGAAGTGCATGTCTCCAGTCCGGTACCACCTGTGCCAGCTCCACGCACCAGGCCTCCAGTGCGTTTCCCCAGTCCGGTACGTCCTGTGCCTCCTCCTCGCACTCGCCCTGAAGTGCGTGTCACCAGTTCGGTGCCACCTGTACCGGCCCCACGCATCAGGCCTCCAATGCGCCTTCACAGTCCAGAACTTCCAGTGACAATTCCCAGTCCAGAGCTTCCTGCGACGGTCCCCAGACCAGAGCTTCCGGCGACGGTCCCCAGTCCAGAGCTTCCGGCGACGGTCCCCAGTCCAGAGCTTCCGGCGACGGTCCCCAGTCCAGAGCTTCTGGCGACAGTCCACAGTCCAGAGCTTCCGGCGATCCGCTGGATCTGCGGGATGAGCGGGTTCATCGGCCCGCACCAGAGCCACCACCAAAGATGGTGGATCCGCGAGCTGAGCGGGTACTTTGTCCCGCATCACCCCCCCTACCCTCCCTATTTGGGGAAGTAAACTTGGAGTAACACGATGATATGGTGTGTGGTCCCCTCACTATGACTTGGGAAATCATGCAGTTTGTTACACTACAGATGAAATCCATTTTGCACAGTGATGAGCTTGATGCTTCTTACCAACAGTGGTGGAGAAGTACCTAATTGTCAAACTTGAGAAAAAGTTAAGATATCCTAATAGAAAATGACTCAAGTAAAAGTGAAAGTAATTTTCTATATGCAGATTTTAGAATATTCACATGAATATTTGGCATCCATTGGATGTATACATAGCTAATTAATTGGGGGGAAAAATTAAGAATTACAAGGGACAGTTTGTAAAAACGAATGTCCATTCAGAAAGTTTACTAAAGTAGCCTGTCTGGACTCCATCTCTGGACTCCATCTCTAAAAGGCAGTGTAGCACTTATTTCTCAATGCCAGAAACACATATAATAATAACTTAGAGCACCTCAAGAAACACTCCCAAATTACGTTTTTTTAAATAAATTGTTATGATATTGTAATGTTGTTCTTAAAGGATGAGGTTTTGAGGTTCTCTCTAAATCAGCTCTAACTTCGGAAACATTCCCACAACGCCCTGTGGTCAGCGTCACACAGTGTATGAAAAACATATAAAAAGTGGGATACATTTGTGAAAATGAGGTGGGCGAATTGGGCCTTTACTTGTCAATCTGTGCGGCACATTTCATCCCTGAGAACTTCCACGGCGGTCAACAATGGAAGGCGGGCTTCAGCAAGAAGATGATTCTCAAAGTGAATGCTGTCCCAATCATTAACATGGCTTGTAAAACATCTCAAAGAACCATCTGCACCAGCGGAGACCGCAAGCATTGTCACTGGCATGAAAGTAAACAGGTAAAAAGTGAAAGAGATAGCTATCATATTTAGCTCACGTCTTACATCTAAATAACACTGAGAAAACTAACCAAATGTTCTCATGTCTGCCAGCTGTTGGTAGCTAACTGCTGATGGTGTCATAGATAATACAAACCTATGGGAAAGCGTTGTTTTCAAGGTGTTTGTGGGGGCTCTGCGTTGAGGTTATTCGATCATTCTGTGGCTCTGGGGGAGTTTTCTATACATTCTGCCGAGTGTGAGCTAAACTGAAATCCGATTGTGGATTGGGTGACATTTTGGAGAAGCCCAGGAGCAATGCTTGTTTTGGAAGGGTGGATTGTAGATTTTGGTCCATAGGAAAGTTTATTTTTGGATCGGATGATTAATGTGGTCACAGTTGCTTCTTGTTGAAGAGACAGAAGATAACATTAGCTAGCTATCCTCTTCCTCCATTTCTGAATGAATTTGTGGCATTTTTTTCTTGCTAGCAACAGAAGTGAGCTAGCTTTTGTTTGTATATTGCCATATGTCAATATCATAGCCAAGTATGTCACTGAAATGGGCTAGTAAATATCCTAAACCTAACCAGTTAGACAGTGATAGCCACAAGCTATAACCGGGGAGAGAGGGAGGAGAGAATTCACTTTCTGTTTCATTTGCTGCTGGAAACTTTATGAAATTAGATTTCTATTCTATAAAGATTGTAATTGTGTCAACATATTGTGAGTATTGTTTATTGTTGCTCTCAAAATTCTAATTATATATCTTACCAAAGTTGCACGCACCCTAAGTTCCATAATGTTCTCATAGAAAATATTAATGTTGCTTTCAACTGCCAATCAGCAACTGCGTTGTAAATCCAGCTGCATATTGAATGTTGAGATTCCTGAAAGGCCAGTCTCTTTGGCAAATGACAGGAATGTCAAGGAGTGGAATTTTTGCTGAAAAGACTGGTACCCAGACAAGTCTGCAGTGGTATAGTATAGTATTTACAGCACTGCGGATTCTGCAGAAGTCAGAGCATTCATACTTCTTGCGCTTCTGGGAGCACAGCAGAGCGGAGTGTGTCATGGACATCCAATAAGTAGGTTTGCACAACTTAAAAACGCACAACGTGCAGTGATTCAGGGCTAAAAGAAAAGACAAGACAAGACCTTAACTCTTTTGAAATGTTGGAGTCGGTTTCCCGGTACTTAACATAGGAGCTCAGCCAAAATATCACAAAGTAAAAAGGCAGCACCGTTTTGTTTTTGCTTAACAAGCTTGTCCCACAACTGCCTCCACTTCTTGTGGCAAGCTTCCCCTTTCATAGATGCGGTACAGAGGTCAATGGAACTCGACTTACGCAATGGAAATGCCATGGAAATGAGTGGGGGAAAGAGGCTGTGGGGGAAAGATCCCAAATTGCCTAATTACTCCCCAGCAAAATTAGCCTACATTTACATATTTACATGTGTATTTCACACTATTTTGAAGTAAAAAATTGGATTATAAATCTTGTATGGATGTCAAACCCATACATGTTCATGTCGTTTTCATCAATCAACTGCATTACAGTTAAACATGACTTTGACTACCACCTGTATGCTTGCTATGCTACCACCTTACACCAACGATAGATAGCATTTAGCAGTCACTTTTTCTAAACCTGAAAAGGGACAACTTCTAAATGTTATGCAGCGAAATATATCCACATCGGACAGCAGTCACCACATTGTGGGCCTGTTACAATACATCAATCATGACAGACTAAGGAATATCCACTTTGTTAGATCACATTTGTTGAATTTGCACCAACTCAGCGTCCCCCAAGGTCTGCGTTCTATTGACCTCTTTACTGCATCTATCCCCATTACCTCCCAATCTCTTTCCAGGAGTTCAAACTATTTTTTGAGTCTTAGAAATCCCTACACGAGGTATCATAAAGATGTGTATTTGCAAACTTGTTGTGATAGCCTTTTGTAAAAGTTCTCCATGTTTGTTTTAAATGACGTTGTCAAGGAAGTTTATAAAGGATGTACCACCTCCACCTACCGTCAAGCTATGATGTCTATTATGTCAATGCGGAGATATACAGAGCTATGTGGACCCCTCTGCATTGTTGCAGCATTAGGGAGGAGCAAGGCATCGCCGTATGGTTCCTCCTCACCGCATTGCCAGATCAATCATAAGTCACATTTAGTGTATTCTCCTGTGGAACACGAACAAAGGATGTGTCATTCCTTCGGTCCAACAGTCCCAGTCTGTATGAAATAGAACGCTGGTTACACAATTGGCTCATAGCAAAAACTTTAGCAGTTTCAAATGCAGTTTTCTTGTTGTCTGCTTGTTGTAGTCAATTACAAAACTACATTTAAGAAACGTGCAACCTGTCTAAAGATTACTTCAATGTGCCTGCTCCCAAACATTCCACTACTTCAAAATGCATAATATCGTAGGGCTTCCCTCAAGCCCCTTTTCATGATGGCGCTAGCAGCCACGTGAGTGAGTGTTAGCTAGTTACCAACCGGAAAGTGACCAACGACACAAACAAATGGACTATGAAGTTACAAGTAGTGAGTGGAGTTACTTTACAAAACAAGTTAATTGTCATACCTGTGATGAAATGTTTTCCACACTCATAGCTATGTGTGGAACCGGACACCGGACACCCACAATTTCCCGCTCTTTCAAACCGAATAGCCTGCACTTCAGTCACAGGGATCTTCTCACAGGCTCTATTTCCCTACTTGGGAGAATTGTGAATCGTAGGTCGAGATTTTTGACCTGGTTACATTGAACATCACAGCAGCTTTTCAGCTTGTTTTGATAGTTCTGTATTACAAAAAAACAAAGTTGTCATGTTTTTACAATGGGGGACAATGGGAAAGAAAATGTGTTTTCCCCAATTTATGGCGTGTTCGAGGGGTATTCCTTCATATAACATGAATACTGATGTGGAGTATGGGGTGGCATTATTAGACTGAATGATTTCGTGAATCGCCAGCACTGTAGACTACACTAGACCACTATAGTAATGGCTGCTCTTAGTAATGGTTGGAACGGAGTCAATGGAATGGTGTCAAACACATCACACACATGGTTTCCATGTGTTTGATGCCATTCCATTCACTCCATTTCAGCCAATAGAGGCTGCTCGGAACAGAGCAAATGGAATGGCATCAAACCCATGGAAACCATTTTACCATTCCACCTATTCCAGTTATTATCACGAGCACATTCTCCCCAATTAAGATGACACCAACCTCCTGTGATTTCTGCCGTTATGAGCCAACCTCCCCCACCAGACTCCTGTGGTAGGCTACTGTAAACCATTGCATCTTGGGAAGTGTTATAGGACTTTGCTTTGGCGCCCGCTGTAGACTTGCCTTGACAGCAGTTAAATAATTAGCTGCTTCAGCAGTTGATTTTTGTTGCAACTTTTTTTGTCTTCACTCCATTTTTTCCCAAAACGACGGCATGACGTTGCTGGTCCCAAGGTGTGTTGCTTGCCATTACCGACGCAAGCAGGTGGCTCCCGTGACGCCGAACGGTGCCGACAAGCGGGACGCGGTGTCGGCAATGTGAGGAGCCTCCGAGCGCTCGCTCTTCTTCTCCCGTCTGTTGAAAGTGCCTCTTCTTGTGTTCCTCCACATACGCACTGCCTAAAAACTATTTCCGTTAGTTTTTCAGCCCATCCGTTGAATAATATAACGTAACACAAGACTTGCCTCAACCTCATTTATTCTATTCATAATGGCATTCGGCCTACATGCCATTTGTGTGGTAAATAGGGAGGCTTGAAAATTATATCCTCTGTCTTGTATGAGGGATTGACATGCTGTTTGTGTGCCTTGGTGTCCAGAGAAGAAAGCTGTTGTCCCTCCTTCACTACTACATGTGTGTGCACTAGGTTGTGTATGTGTGTGTGGTGCATATGGTCCAGTGGCCATGCAACAGCTTGGTCTTCCCTGGATCAGTGCACCCTGGCCAGGCCACCGTTCCACCATCACCCCCTCCTCTATCCATCCCCTGGCTCCTTCCACCCGTCCTTCACTCTCTTCTTTTCCTCCATCTCCCCATCCCTTAGTCCTTCACCCCTCAATCTTCCTTACCCCCACCCATTCAACTTTGAGCGAGGCTTAGTGCATTGTCAACCCTCTGAACAAAGTTAATCCACTTGCTGACTAACCCAAAACTCCCATTATCCTCTGCGACCCAACTTTACCCAAGGCTCAACATTGCTTCAGGAAAGATGGCTTCCTAAAAAACTAGGATGGCAGCAAATGTAGGTAATTATAACTTCATAACGAATCAACCCAAACATTTGCATTTGAAAGGAACATGTTAGTTAATGTAGAGACAAAATTATTATGTATATTGTTTTTGTCATGAAGTTGATTTGTGAAATTCGCTATTTAACAAGCTAGCTGTATAGCTAACAGCCAGCTGGCTATACATTTAGCATGCTGTGTGGGCATTTGACATTTGCATGAATTGTCATTTGTGTTCTTTAATGTTTTAGGGACTCCTGAACCAGCAAACCAGGCAGTCATCTTGTGAAACCCAGTGGATGTACAGAATCTAGTTAAAGTTAGACTCAGCGAAATTACGTAGCCAAGAGCAGCGCAGGAGATATTGAGATGAGCGAGATGCAACATTTCGCTATCACACAGTCATGCACAGTATCTGCGCATGTGCACGGATTTGCTTCACATTGTGTACTGCTTGGTAGCCAGGGAACCACAACATCGGAGAAGTTGGGCCTCGTGCCTCCACACTCTTAGTTGTTGCGGAAATTGCCTTGTCATTGTTCTTTATTGTAGTAACATTAATGCATATATTGTCATGCAATGCAGCTGAAGTAACATAGCAAACTATTTTCTTGATTATTTTGTAGTGGTACACTCTCAGAAAAAAAGGTGCCATCTAGAACCTATCAGGGTTCTTTGGCTGTCCCCATAGGTTAAAGGCCCCTTTTTTGGTTCCAAGTAGAACCCTTTTGATTTCCATGTAGAACCCTTTCCACAGAGGGTTCTACATGGAACCCAAAAGAGTTCTACTTGGAACCAAAAAGGGTTCTACCTTGAACCAAAAATGGTAATCCTATGGACACAGCCGAAGAACCATTTTGGAAAAAAAAAATCTAAGATATGTGGTGCAGGATAAAATGACTTGTTTTTCTATGGATTTGTAGCTATGTAGCTGATCTGTGTATTGAAGTATGGACCCTAAAACGTTTGTTATAAATATTAGTCCAGATAAGCAATTTCAATTGATCAAAATGCTTCCACTGATGAATTATTTTGCAGAAAACACTGAGTGAAGGAAATGGGACTGTTAAATGTCAAACTGCTACTGTATTATGGAATGAAAGTCCTGCTTCAGTAGTCTACTACTCCACATTGAACCACAGCCAGAGGATTGGTATATTATGATCACATAGTTGTTTTGCTGTTCTCATTTGTTGCTCATATGGTAAGTACATATTTGTTGCATGATAAATATAAGGAAAGCTATTACTTCCGCCAGCACAGGCAATGTTGTCAATGAATTGCGTGGTAGGCTATCTGTTGGCGGCTTCAGATGTGAGCGGCTGATGTAGTGATGTCCCATTCCCTAGGGTTATTTACATCTCCCTACCACTAGTTGCTCTGATTTCAAGTGCCACTCGCCACAGAGGAACTCTTAAAAATAAGGAGGGCTAAGGGGGGGGTATTGGGATTGGATGTCCCTCCTTTCTCCTTTCTCTGTCACTGTGTTCAACATTGCGTGTGTGTGTGTGTGTGTGGTCATGTCTGAGCTCTCTCTCTGCTGTGTTAAGGCTGATATTTTAATTCTGTCTGGGCAGGGCTGTCAGGAGGGATCTGATTGGCTGGCTGGGTCCTACTGAGCAACACACACAGACCAACAGGCTTAACAGACTCATCATTGCATCTACAGGCTCCCCTGTCGGAACCCTTCTCATCAGAACACACACTACAGTATACCACCACTACCACATCCTCAGAGAGGGAGAGGGCGGGAGGGAGCGAGGGAGGGAGGGAGTGGGGGAGAGATAAGAGAGGGAGGGCAGGAGGGAGTAGAGATGGGGAGAGAGAGAGAGAGAGAGAGAGGATGGCAGAAAGCTACGAACACAGTAGCAGGACAGAGCTGTAAAGAAAACAGGATATGGAGAGACCAAAAAAATTGATGGATTGGGAGGGGGGCCAGAAACAGAGAGAGAGACAAATCAAAAAGTAGAGAGAGTGAGAGAGGGAAAGAGAGGGAAAGAGGAAGCGATTGCGTATTTATCACAGGAGGCTGCTGATGGGAGGACGACTCATAATAAGGTCTGGAATGGAATGAATTGAATATTATCAAACATGTGGAAACAATGGAAATGATGTGTTTCATGTGTTTCATACCATTCAATTTATTCCGTTCCAGCCATTACTATGAGCCCATCCTCCCAAATTAAAATGCCACCGGCTGCCTGTTGTATGCATGTGCTCGGCTCACTGACTCTCCTCTCTTCTGTGTTTTACGTTACGTAACCATGGCGGAGAGGAGTCTCCCTCCGTTGCCATGCTGCATTTAGAGCCACAGATGCCTCTGTCGCCAGGGTGGATTCCACTTGGCTCGTACCGGGGTGACTGTATCAATATTTGCTGTGGGTGCCATCTTGGTTTGGAGCGATCTGTGAGCATGACTGGGCCAGAGTGGGGGTGAGGGCAGAGTGAAGCTAGCAGGAAGCACAACCAGAGCCCCAGACCTGCTTCTGCAATTAATTATGCCTTTTGGCAATGAACTCAAAGGATGGGCCTCTTTGGGAATAGATAACGGGAAAAAACTAACAAAACAAATTGCCCAGAATGGCTGAGATAATGCACATCTCTGATTCCTATTGATGGCATGGCAATTAGGAACTGCCACAACACAACCACGGAGAATAGTTAATTTGATGTGTTTCTTGATGGCTCTCTCTCTCTCTCTCTCTCTCTCTCTCACCACAGCAAAGATAGTCTAGACCATGGTTGTCACAATGTGTGTGTGTGTGTGTGTGTGTGTGTGTGTGTGTGTCTGTCTGTCCATGGTTGCTTTATACTTAGCCTAGCAATGCGTCTGTGAGTGTCTGAGTGTATCCTTTAGGCCCATTTCCTGTTCCAAACACAGCTGTCTATAAGTCTCTATGTCTGAGTGGATCATTTAGGCCCATTCCCTGTTCCTAACCCAGCTGTCTGTTCCTAACACAGCTGTCTATAAGTCTCTGTCTTAGTGGGTCATTTAGGCCCATTCCATGATCCTAACCCAGCTGTCTATAAGTCTCTGTCTTAGTGGGTCATTTAGGCCCATTCCATGATCCTAACACAGCTGTCTATAAGTCTCTGTCTTAGTGGGTCATTTAGGCCCATTCCATGATCCTAACCCAGCTGTCTATAAGTCTCTATGTCTGAGTGGGTCATTTAGGCCCATTCCCTGTTCCTAACCCAGCTGTCTGTTCCTAACACAGCTGTCTATAAGTCTCTGTCTTAGTGGGTCATTTAGGCCCATTAAATCATCCTAACACAGCTGTTTGTCTGATTGTTTGCTTATGTGTGTCCAATATTCCCTTGTTCCTAACCAGTTTAATGCCGTCACATCCTGGCATCGTCTTCTGGTGTGTGTTTGTGTGTGTTTTTGTGTGTCTTTGTGTAGTTGACGGCGATGGTGTGTGTCTGGTTTCCCACTCTGTCATAACAGCAATATTTTGCGTTCATGTAATGTCTTTCATTATATCCAGCCCATAGAGAAAGGGTCAGAGTAAAACCTCAAAGGTGGTATTGATTCTGTGTGTGTAAGCGCTGGTATTATACCGTATTACAGAGGGACCCACGAGGATAGTCACCTTTTTCATGATGACTTTTTCTGTGTCGATTGATGTGTCTCAACTCTCAGGGCAACACACACACACACTGGCTTGAACTCACACGCCACACACACACACAGAGGCGCAAGCGCACACACTTACAGTCTCAAACACACACACACTCACGCACAAGTGCGAATGCACACATATACATGGTTTCTAATGTACACAGACAGACACAATCTCTCTTTCTCTCTGTCTCTTCTCTCTACTTTGGTTTGACTCTCATACATGTAATTTCATATGATGCACTGACCAGACAAGCTTCATCAAATAACATTCCACAGTGGGATATCTACCAGACTGTTTTCTGATTCAGATCTGACATTTGAACTAAGGTCCGATCTTTATGGTGTTTTTTACATTGTATTTTGCATTTCTGTGTGTGTGTTTGTGTGTGCGTGTGTGTGCATTTATATATATGTGTGTGTGTTGAAATGTACAATACCAGTGAAAACTTTGAACACGCCTACTCATTCAAGGGTTTTTCTTTATTTTTACTATTTTCTATATTGTCGAATAATAGGGAAGACATCAACACTATGAAATAACAAATATTGAATCATGTAGTAACCCAAAAGATAAGTATGGTATAGAGAAGATAGCCCTATTTGGGAAAAGACCAAGTCGATATTATGGCAAGAACAGCTCAAATAAGCAAAGAGAAATAAAAGTCCATCATTTCTTTAAGACATGAAAGTCAGTCAATGCGGAAAATTTCACAAACTTTTAATGTTTCTTCAAGTGCAGTCGCAAAAACCATTAAGCTCTATGATGAAATTGCCTCTTATGAGGACCGCCACAGGAAAGGAAGACCCAGAGTTACCTCTGCTGCAGAGGATATGTTCATTAGAGTTAACTGAACCTCTTATTGCAGCCCAAATAAATGCTTCACAGAGTTCAATTAACAGACACATCTCAACATCAACTGTTCAGAGGAGACTGCGTGAATCAGGCCTTCATGTTCGAATTGCTGCAACGAAACCACTAATAAAGGACACCAATATGAAGAAAGACTTGCTTGGGCCAAGAAACACAAGCAATGGACATTAGACCGGTGGAAATATGTCCTTTGGTCTGATTAGTCCAAATTTGAGATTTTTGGTCCCTTTTTAAAAAAAACTTTGTTTATTGGATTTTCAACACCAGCATTTATAAAATTATTGCACTTGTAAGTTATTTGTTAGTAATATAAAACAACACATCAAATACAACAATACAGCAAAATAAAGAGTGAGACAAATATACAAATAAAAGAAAAAACAAAGAAAAAAATGATATATATTAAGATACAGTTGTTACAGGTCAACTAGCACAGATAATACAGTCCTTGACATCCGAGATGGGTGTTTACACATACCAGGCCTCTTACATCACCGATATATAAATATACATCACTCTGGAACTGCAGGGAAATGTAGTCATAAGAAAAGAAGGGATCCCACATTGCATTTGTCTATAGACCCATTGAGTGAGTGTTTCATTTTTTCCAACTTTATGAAATTCAAAATGTATTTAATCTTAAGAGCATGAGAGGGGGGTGCAGAGGATTTCCATCTAAGGAAAATTAAACGTCTTGCTAACAAAATGACAAAGGCAATTACATCCTTATTCATTTTGGTCAATTGTGTTGTGGGTAAGGAAACCCCCCAAAGTGCAATAAAAGGGTCTGCCTCGATCTGTGTGCCTCAATTCTGAGAGTGTGTTAGAAACAAACAAGAGATGGGCAATACCAAAACATGTCTACATGATTAGAAGGAAACTGGTTACATCGTACTGTTCTGAGAATTTTGTTCTCAATGTTCATAAACTGAAATTCACTTAAATTACTCTGTCTATTACTTAAGAATTTGTAAGGTTTTTATTGAAATGAAATATACAGAGGCCAGTTTACAATAGTCAGTAAGGTTTATTTACGAGAGCGCTGCTGTACATATACAAAGACCTTCCTTTTATAGAACTTTCTCTTACCCTACACACATACATACACAGCAACATAGGGATTTTCTCATGAGTCTCACCACAGTTTATTACCACTCAGCTGACAGTTCCAGTCTCCCCCAGATACAAGAGCTCTGGAGGGGCTCTCCCTGTCTTAACTTATCTCTCCAGAGTTACAGCCAGGTGGGTTCAAACATAGGTTCATGCGCCTCTTCATTCTCTTTTGACACACACATACATTCCTTTCTTCCTAGGTCTATGCGACATAACCCCTTCCTAATGAACAAACATTATTTATCATTATAGAAAGACAGGGTAGAATTCTGTTAGTTATAATTCTACGTTAAATGTATACATCATTTAGTAATTATTCATAATAATCATAACAGTACACAATTAGGGTTCACATCCTTGTAAATTTTGGATAATCTTGCTTTGGTCCAGTAGGCCCTATGAATGAGTTGGCATTGAATGAGACCGTACCGAGCGCAAATAGAAGAGCTATGTACCCTTTTGAGTGCCCCTTCCCATAGATTATCAGATATTTCCTCACCCAGTTCCTCCTCCCATGAGGATTTAATTTTGTTTAACCTCTCTAGGGTAGGTGAGACACTAACGTCCCACCAGGCCAACATCCGGTGAAACTGCAGAGAGCTAACATTCTAAATACACCATTTGTTATAGTAAACATTCTTGTAAATACATGTATCTTACATCATTTAAAAGAGGAACATCTTATTAATCCAGCCGCTGTGTCAGATTTCAAAAAGCCGTTACTGCAAAAGTAAACATGCTATTTTCTGAGGACGGCGCCACGCACACACAAGTATTACTAGCATTTTCCAACCAAGCATTAGCGTCATGAAAGTCAGAAATAACAATAAAATGAATCGCTTACCTTTGAAGATCTTCCTCTGGTGGCAATGCCATGTGTCCTAACTACACAGTGAATGTAAGTTTTGTTTGATAACATCCATTTTTATAGCCTTACACGAAACATTTGTAAACCGCTTGCGTCATGATTTCCGTCTCATTCAACTTTGGAAGATGCGTTTGTGGTAATTACACACACTAAACAAATGTTTATCCAGTCATGGTTGGTTTCATTGTAATCCTCTGGTTGTTACTGACACAACCATACATGATGGTTCTTTTCCCGGAACATATTGACCGAAACAAACCGATTTGAAGACACCAATCAATGACATCATTGCGCACCAATGGTAGGACCGGTCTATCGTTGAATGACTGTATTTTGGCCCAATGACCACTGATCATCTTGAAATCTAGCTTGGAAGATAGCCAATGAGCTGAGGTAAACTGCAATATGTAATGGTTATACGTTCGAGGACCAGCCTTTGTCGTAAACTCTGGCGTAAAACAGGTTAATTCGCCATAGCAAATCCTACTTGACGGAGCCACGGGTGTTACGCATAGCAGTACATTTTCAATAGCATTTTCAACAAGTTTACATATTTAAAATATTGCGAATAAATCAGGAAAAGCTATAACAAAGTCTGGGTATACTGATTTAACCCAAATTATAGAGGAAATAGATAGATACGTCGTCAGGCGTGTGAAGGACGGTGCCGGGGCATTGACCACAAAAAATGTCCCCATTCCAGCTGCTGTGAAGGACTACAACAAGAGCATGGAAGGTGTGGACCTGTCAGATGCGCTGATAGGATTCTACAATGTTCTCCACAAGACCATGAAATGGTACAAGACATGTTTCTATAATTTCATTGACATTGCTGTGGTGAATGCCTTCATCCTCCAGAAGGAAATGGCTAAGAGCTGTGGACAGCCCCCCATCTCACAGCTAGCCTTCAGGGAGCTGCTCATCCAGGAGCTTGCTAGCTACAGCAAGTCCACTGTAGCACCTTCTGTCCCCTCTACCTCTGTCCCTTCTGCTCCAACCAGTGGTGTTCACCTGCCCAGATTCATCTCTGCAGGCATGAATGTACCTCAGGGCAAAAAGGGCACAGTAGGGAGACGTCGTTGTGCCCTTTGTCACAGGAAATGCCCCATCACCAGCGCCACCTGTTCAGTAAGACTTTGCTTTACAGCAGAAAGAGACTGCTATGGGCCATGGCACCAGCAGCACAATATTGTGTAGAGGACTGAGGGTCTTCACAATATTGTAAATAGAAAATATGTGAATAGTTACCCTTGTTATTTGTTTGTTTTATTATTATTATTTTTATTATTATTTTTAATATATATATTTTTTATATATATATTTTTGGAGGGTGTTAGAATAGCATTTATGTATTTTGTATATAGTTCTATCCTTCAAAATGTATCACTGTACCAATTCGGCCACTTGGGTACATTTGGTTACATTTGTGTGGGACACTTGGGTGACTTCATGCTCAATGCCATGTAGCTCCCCAGCATCCTATCTGTATGTTTGGCTGTTCTTGGTCATTTGAAAGATGATGCAGCAACAATAAAAAACTGAAAACGTATGTTTATTTCCTTGTATTTTATTCTACCAGATCTATTGTGTTATATTCTCCTACATTCAATTCACATTTCCTTAAAATTCAGACTTTCCTTTCAAATGATACCAAGAATATGCATATCCTTGCCTCTGGGCCTGAGCTACAGGCAGTTAGACTAGGGTATGTCTTTAGGCAGAAATTGGGAAGAAGGGGGGGTACCCCAAAGAAGTTAATGAGGTGGTTTGTAGTGAGCAAATTTGACAAAATTTGATAGATTGACAAGGTGCCTTTTAGAGAAGGAAGTGGGATATGAAATGTGTCAAACTGTGTTTCGCCAGGAAGGGACATAACTCCGGACTTGTAAAAACCTAAAGAAATGATGTCTGGGGAGACCAAATTTTACTGATATTTGTTCAAACTATAGGTCGACCGATTATGATTTTTCAACGCCGGTACCGATGTCGTTTATTGGAGGACCAAAAAAAGCCGATACCTATTAATCGGCTGATTTTTTTAATTTATTTGTAATAAGGACAATTACAACAATAGTGAATGAACACTTATTTTTACTTAATATAAAACATCAATAAAATCAATTTAGCCAAAAAATAAATAATGAAACATGTTCAATTTGGTTTATATAAATCAAAAACAAAGTGTTGGAGAAGAAAGTAAAAGTGCAATATGTGCCATGTAAAAAACCTAACATTTAAGTTCCTTGCTCAGAACATGAGAAGATATGAAAGCTGGTGGTTCCTTTTAACATGAATCTTCAATATTCCCCAGGTAAGAAGTTTTAGGTTGTAGTTATTATAGGAATTATAGGACTATTTCTCTCTATACCATTTGTATTTCATATACCTTTGACTATTGGATGTTCTTATAGGCACTTTAGTATTGCCAGTGTAACAGTATAGCTTTCGTCCCTCTCCTCGCCCCTACCTGGGCTCGAACCCGGAACACATCGACAACAGCCACACTCAAAGCATCGTTACCCATCGCTCCACAAAAGCCCCAGCCCTTGCAGAGCAAGGGGAACAACTACTTTAAGGTCGCAGAGCGAGTGACGTCACCGATTGAAACGCTATTAGTGCGCACCCAGCTAACTAGCTAGCCATTTCACATCAGTTACACCAGCCTAATCTCGGGAGTTGATAAGCTGAAGTCATAAACAGCTCAATGCTTTGAAGCACAGTGAAGAGCTGCTGGCAAATGCACGAAAGTGCTGTTTGAATGAATGCTTACGAGCCTGTTGCTGCCTACCATAGCTCAGTCAGACTCCTATATGAAATCATAGACTTAATTATAACATAATAACACACAGAAATACGAGCCTTTGGTCATTAATATGGTCGAATCCGGAAACTATCATTTCGAAAAACGAAACGTTTATTCTTTCAGTGAAATACGGAACCGTTCCGTATTTTATCTAACGGGTGGCATCCCTAAGTCTAAATATTGCTGTTACATTGTAAAACCTTCAATGTTATGTCATAATTATATACAATTCTGGCACATTAATTACGGTCTTTGTTAGGAGTAAATGGACTTCACACAGTTCGCAACGAGCCAGGCGGCCCAAACTGCTGCATATACCCTGACTGCTTGCACGGAACACAAGATAAGTGACACAATTGCCCTAGTTATAAGAAATTCATGTTAGCAGGCAATATTAACTAAATATGCAGGTTTAAAAATATATACTTGTGTATTGATTTTAAGAAAGGCATTGATGTTTATGGTTAGGTACACATTGGTGCAACGACAGTGCTTTTTTCGCGAATGCGCTTGTTAAATCATCACCCGTTTGGCGAAGTAGGCTGTGATTCGATGAGAAATTAACAGGCACCGCATCGATTATATGCAATGCAGGACACGCTAGAGAAACTAGTAAATCATCAACCATGTGTAGTTAACTAGTGATTATGTTAAGATTGATTGTTTTTCATAAGAAAAGTTTAATGCTAGCTAGCAACTTATCTTGGCTTCTTGCTGCCCTCGCATAATAGGTAGTCAGCCTGCCATGTAGGCTCCTCGTGGAGTGCCTTGTAAGGCAGGTGGTTAGAGTAGGACTAGTAACCGGGAGGTTGCAAAAACTAATCCCCGAGCTGTTAACCCACTGTTCCTAGGCCGTCATTGAATAAGAATGTGTTCTTAATAACCTCTCTAGGGTATGTGGGATACTAGCTTCCCATCTGGCCAACATCCAGTGAGGTTGCAGAGCGTCAAATTCAATTACAGAAATGCTCATTATAAAAATTCAGAAAACAAAAAATATTTTACATAGGTTTAAAGATGAACTTCTTGTTAAACCAACCACAGTATCATATTTATAAAATGCTTTTCGGCGAAAGCATACTTAGCCCAGAACATACCTAGCCCAGAACATAGCCCAGTTGACAAATTATTACAAACAGTAACCAGCCAAGCAGAAGCGTTACAAAACTCAGAAATAGAGATACAATTAATCCCTTACCTTTGATGATCTTCATATGGTGGCAAGCAGAAGACATTCCTTTACTCAATAAATGTTCCTTTTGTTCGATGAAGTCTCTTTATATCCAAAAACCTCTGTTTTGTTAGCGAGTTTTCTTCAGTAATCCACAGGCTCAAACTCAGTCAAAACAATCAGACAAAAAATCCAAATTGTATCCGTAAAGTTCATAGAAACATGTAAAACGATGTTTATATTCAATCCTAAGGTTGTTTTTTAGCCTAAATTATCTATAATATTTCAACCGGACAAAAACGGCATCAATATAAAAGGTAAACAAGAAATGCACATGCGCCTGAAAAAAACTCTGCGTCACGTTTGGGTCTACTCGTTCAGACTGGTCTTACTCCCTCATTTATAAGAATACAAGCCTGAAACTATTTCTAAAGACCGTTGACATCTAGTGGAAGGCATAGGAACTGCAAATGGAGTCCTATGTCAATGGATACTGTAATGGCATTGAATAGAAAACTACCAAACCAAAAAAAAAATGGAATTCTCAGGTTTTCGACTTCTAAATCAGTTCTGTTATACTCACAGAGACTATTTTAACAGTTTTGGAAACTTTAGAGTTTTTTCTATCCAAATCTACCTAGTTATATGGATATCTTATCTTCTGGGCCCGAGTAGCAGGCGTTACATTTGGGCATGCTTTTCATCCAAAATTCCGAATGCTGCCCCCTGCCCTAGACAGGTTAACTGATTAGCCTAGTTAAATGATTAAATGAAGGTGTAAAAATACCGATTACCGATTGTTAAGAAAACTTGAAATCTGCCCTAATTAATTGGCCATTCCGATTAATCGGTCGACCTCTAGTTCAAACATACTAAAGGCATTGTTAATATAGAGATGTCTGAATCTTTTAATACCTAGACTAGTGCATGTTGAGGAAGCACCAACAACCATAGATGGGGGAAATGCTGGGTTTGAGGCTACATGAGTGAAACAAGAGGTTATCTGAAACTCAAAGTGGCGCCTAAATTGATTGATTGCTGTATTGACATATTTTTGGTGAAGGAGGAGTAAGGGCCTGTAACGGAGGAGTGAGCGAGGGAAGACAATGATGCCGGTATCATTGAAGAGGCCCCCATCTCTAGCCAAATTGCATATAACTGGTAGATTTGGATAGAAAACACTCTAAAGGGAATATCTCTTTGCTCTGCAACCAGTACTGAATGATCCTAAGGTTAGTGGCCCAATTATAGAATCTGAAATCCGGTGGCGCTAGATCGCTGTCTGGTTTGGGCCTCTTAGAAAGCTGTATTCGTATCCCAGGGGACTTTTGTCCCATATAAAAGATAGAATTAGACCCTTGATATTTTTGAAAAATGTTTTGGGAAGAAAAATCGGTAGGCACTTTTTGAGATTTAAGAATATAGGGAGAGTATTCATTTTAATATAATTCATTATTGTGACTAAGGAGAGGTGTAGCAAAGACCAGTGTTCCAAATCACATCAAAGTTTATTTGTCACGTGCGCTAAATACAACAGGTCACCTTACAGTGAAATGCTTACTTACAGGCCCTAACCAACAGTGCAATTTTTAAGTAAAAAATAGGTATTAGGTGAACAATAAGTAAAGAAATAAAAACAACAATAAAATCACAGTGAAAATAACAGTAGCGAGGCTATATACAGGCACCGGTTAGTTGGGCTAATTGAGGTACAGTGGAAGTCGAACGTTCACATGCACCTTAGCCAAATACATTTAAACTCAGTTTTTCACAATTCCTGACATTTAATCCTACTAAAAATTCCCTGTCTTAGGTCAGTTAGGATCACCACTTTATTTTACGAATGTGAAATGTCAGAAGAATAGTAGAGAGAATGATTTATTTCAGCTTTTATTTATTTAATCACATTCCCAGTGGGTCAGAAGTTTACATACACTCAATTATCAGTTGGTAGCATTGCCTTTAAATTGTTTAATTTGGGTCAAACGTTTAGGTAGCCTTCCACAAGCTTCCCACAATAAGTTGGGTGAATTTTGGCCCATTCCTGCTGACAGAGTTGGTGTAACTGAGTCAGGTTTGTAGGCCTTCATGCTTGCACACACTTTTTCAGTTCTGCCCACAAATTTTCAACAGGATTGAGGTCAGTGCTTTGTGATGGTCACTCCAATACTTTGACTTTGTTGTCCTTACGCCATTTTGCCACAACTTTGAAAGTGTGCTTTGGTTCATTGTCCATTTGGAAGACCCATTTGCGACCAACTTTTAACTTCCTGACTGATATCTTGAGATGTTGCTTCACTATATCCACATAATTTTCCGTCCTCATGATGCCATCAATTTTGTGAAGTGCACCAGTCCCTCCTGCTGCAAAGCACCCACACAACATGATGCTGCCACCCCTGTGCTTCACGGTTGGGATGGTGTTCTTCGGCTAGCAAACCATCTCCCTTTTTCCTCCAATCATAATGATGGTTATTATAGCCAAACAGTTCTATTTTTGTCTCATCAGACCAGCAGTATAATGGCTGCGTGGTTCCATGGTGTTTATACTTGCGTACTATTGCGTACTATTATTTGTACAGATGAACATGGTACCTTCAGGCGTTTGGAAATTGCTCCCAAGGTTGAACCAGACTTGTGGAGGTCTTCAATTTTTTGGCTTGGCTGATTTCTTTTCATTTTCCCATGATGTCAAGCAAAGATGCACTGATAATGGTGTTAATGTGAGCGATTACCAGCCTTTCAAAGCACTTCATGGCTACGGACTTGAGTGCTATGAGTCTGTAGTCATTTAGGCAGATTGCTTTAGTGTTCTTGGGTAACGTGACTATGGTGGTCTGCTTGAAACATGTTGGTATTACAGGCTCAATCATGGACATGTTGAATAATGTCAGTGAAGTCAACTGCCAGTTGGTCAGCATATGCCCGAAGCACACGTCCTGGTAATCCGTCTGGCCCCGCGGCCTTGTAAAATGTTGACCTGTTTGAAGGTGATCACACAGTCGTCCGGAACAGCTGATGCTCTCATGCATGCCTCAGTGTTTCTTCCCTCGAAGCGAGAATAGAAGTGAGTTAGCTCATCTAGTAGGCTTGTGTCACAGGGCAGGTTGCGTCTGTGCATCCCTTTGTAGTCTGTAACAGTTTGCAAGCCCTGCCACGTAAGACGAGCGTCGGAGCCGGTGTAGTACAATTCAATCTTAGCCCTGTATTGGCGCTTTGCCTGTTTGATGGTTCGTCGGAGGGCATAGCAGGATTTCATATAAGCTTCCGGGTTAGAGTCCCGCATCTTGAAAGCGCGAGCTCTACCCTTTAACTCACTGCGAATGTTGCCTGTAATCCATGGCCTCTGGTTTTGGTATGTATGTACAGTCATTGTTGGGACAAAGTCCTTGATCCACTTATTGATAAAGCCAGTGACTGATGTGGTGTACTCCTCAATGCCATCGGAAGAATCCAGAAACATGTTCCAGTCTTTGCTAGCAAAACAGTCCTGTAGTTTAGCATCTGCTTCATCTGACCACTTTTATATAGACCAAGTCACTGGTGTAGCCTGCTTTCATTTTAGCTTGAAAGCAGGTTTCAGGAGGATAGAATTGCGGTCAGATTTACCAAATGGAGGGCGAGGGAGAGCTCTGTATGTGTCTCTGTGTGTGGAGTACAGGTGATCTAGAATTTTGCGCATTTAACATGTTGATCGAAATGAGGTAAGACTGATTTCTTAGATGTCGTGCTCCAGCGGTTGTTTACAAATATGCACAGACCCACCCCTCCACCAGTCTTACCGGAGTGTGCTGTTCTTTCTTGCCGGTGCAGCGTACTAACTGAATATCCATGTCATCATTCAGCCACAATTCCATGAAACATAAGACGTTACAGTTTCTGTTGGCAGGATATTTGTGAACGTCTAATTTATTGAAGGTAATGACAGCTTTCCCACCCTTACGAGGCATCCTGCTCTGTGTACTCTGTACCTGTGTCTCTTTCTCTTGCCAATGACGGGGCTGTTGGCCTTGTCGGGTGTTCGAAGTAAATCCTGTGCGTCGTGCTTGTTGAAGAAAAAATCTTTCTCTAATCCGAGGTGAGTGACCACTGTCCTGATATCCAGAAGCTCTTTTTCGGTGGCCAAAATATTATGTACAAAATAAGTTACAAATAATGCAAAAAAAAAAACACATAATAGCACAATTGGTTAGGCGCCCGTAAAACTGCTGCCTTTTCTTACGCCACCATTTTATGAATCGTTCTTAGTACGGATTAAAAGAGGAGCAAAGTTGCCTTGAAAAAGGTTTTCATATCTGATTGTGACATGTACCCCGAAATGAATAAAACTTACTGTGAGCAATTTTAAATGGCAAGTTATGTAAAGGGGATTTTTTTGCAGCCATATTACACCGTGACCGAAGGATGTGAAAGTGGCAAGGGCAGCAGGAACAGAAACAGAAAGGTTGTATAATAATACATCATCTGCATATTGAGACAGTTTGTGTACCTTTGATGAGGGGGTTGGAGCGAAGTGCTATTGCAAGGGGTTCTATGTTGAGGGCAAACAGTAAGGGCCTTAAAGAGAAACCCTGGCGTGTTGATCGTTGCAACGGAAATGGATTGAGTGTTATTAGTCCTGACAGAGGCTTGAGGGGATGAGTACAGAAGTCTTATCCAAGTAATGAATTTGGAGCCAAAGCCAAATTTATTTAGAGTATATTTCCATTCCACCCGGTCAAACGCTTTCTCCGCATCCAGGGATATAATGTCTTCAGAGGCATTGGTGACAGAAGAATTATATATGATATTAAATAATCGTCGAAGATTGAAGAATGAGTGTCTATTTAAAAAAAATAATGTTTGATCCGATGAGATCATTGATGGGAGGACTGTTTCCAGATGGTTTGCCAGAAGTTTGGCTAGAATTTTATAATCAACATTTAGCAGGCTAATTGGACGCTATGATACATAGTCAAGAGGATCTTTGTTTTTTTTTATAATAAGACAAATGGTTGCCTGAGTGAGCGTCTGTGGGAGAGGACCATTTACAAATGCTTCATTGTACATTTCAATAAGAATAGGGGCTAATTTGGAGAGAAACTTCTACCGAGTAGCTGTTAGGCCCTGAGCTTCTCCCTGATTGAAGGGATTTTTTCAAATCAAATCCCGGCTGACAGAAGGCACAGCAAGTGAGTGGAAGAAATCATCCAATTCCAATTTATCCACTTTACTTTCAGAAGTATATAAAGACTGGTAAAATCTCTTGAACTCATAATTGATACCCCTAGAGTCTAATGATATCCCAGACAATGTACGCATTTTAGGAATCTGGTGTGATGATGATAGTTGACGTGAGCTATGAATTTACAAGCTTTATCTCCTTGTTCATAGTAAGTGCTCCTAGATTTGACAAGCAGTTCAGTAACCTGGTCTGTTAATAATGTGTCACATTCTGCTTGCATAGTTAAATGCTCCTTATAAATATCTGGAGTAGGAGAAACAGCATAAATGTCATCTAATTGGGCAATACAGCTTGTTAACATAGATAGCCTATCCTTTTTCCGTTTGTTCTCATGTGCAGTGTAGGAAATCATTTCACCTCAGTTATAAGCTTTCAAAGTTTCCCAGAGAGTAGACACAGAGATGTTTGGGTTCTATTTGTACTCATGAAAAGTTGATTTGACCCCTAACAAAATTGGCAAGGTGTTCATTACTGAGCTGTTGAGTATTTAGTTGCCAAGGCGGTCGCAGGTTGTCAACAGTTTGAAAGACCACTTCCATAGTGACAGGGGCGTGGTCAGATACAACAATTGGATTATATGAACATGAATATATGGAATGGAGAAGTCTGTCATCTACAAGGAAGTAGTCTATGCGCGCAAAAGTGTGGTAAACCGATGCGAAAAAAGAGTATGCTTTTCCAGATGGATTAAACATTCAGACATAAAGGTTAGGACAACTCTAGCTGAGGTTGACAAGGTAGTAGGTTTAGTGGAGGATTGATCCAAATGTGGGTCTAACCAACAGTTAGAGTCACCACCTAAGATCAACATATGGGAAGACATATCGGGGAGTGTAGAGGAAACCGATTTGAAAAAATCAACACTGTCCCAATTAGGAGCATAAATATTAAAAATAAGTACGTTCATATTGAGCAGCCTACCACTGGCAATTATGTATCTACCATGGGGATCTGTGATCACATTAGAACATGTAAAAGGTACAGATCTGTGAAGTAAAATAGCCACCCCTCTTGCCTTACTCTGAAATGAGGAATGGAACACCTGACCCACCCATCTGCACCGAAGACTTGAGTGTTGTGATACCTTCAGATGAGTTTCTTGGAGAAAGATGATGTGAGCTTTCAATTGATGAAGGTGGTGTCGCACCTTTCTATGTTTAACTGGGTTATTTATGCCCTTGCAGTTCCAAGTAAGAAAATTAAAACCATTCCCTCCATCTGGATGTGCTACACTAGGCTGAGTTATGTCTTAAGAGAGAGAGAGGACATGTAAAGGACAAGGTACAATGTTAACTAAAGACCTTAGTTGACCCTAGTAGCGCAAATTTTAAAAACAAAGACAAGCAACGAAGGGCAAAAAACATATAAAAACTATATACAAATAAAGAGGGAAAAACCCCTTCCCTCACAACCTCCCTTGCCGAAGCATCTCCCCAACTGAAATGCAAGCAAACCCTAAATACAAAAAGAGTTTAGAGCAAAGCATGATAACTTTTACTTTGTGCTACCTGAGATTTGTGTCCATTTAACCAGAGTAAACCAAACATGCATAGATTGGTCCCCAGCAGAGTCTATGGACAACTAACCTCGGTTAAGAGAGGTTTAAGTGCAATACAAGTGGTAAAACTGCGACTGAACCTTGCAAACAGACAGATATTGGCATTAGATCAAAATAAAATAGTAATGATACAAATAAAAAACGATAATATGAGTGGAATAATGAGTGTTTATATACATATACAGTAAATGACAAACAAGAGTACATCCCTCACATTTTTGTAAATATTTGAGTATATCTTTTCATGTGACAACACTGAAGAAATGCCACTTTGCTACAATGTAAAGTAGTGAGTGTACAGCTTGTATAACAGTGTAAATTTGCTGTCCCCTCAAAATAACTCAACACAGCCATTCATGTCTAAACCGCTGGCAGCAAAAGTGAGTACAGCAAATGTTCCTTTTGTTCCATAAAGATATTTTTTATATCCAAATACCTCCGTTAGTTTGATGCGTTATGCCTAGGAATCCAACGGAAATGGCGGTCACGACAACGCAGACAAAAATTCCAAATTATATCCATAATATCGACAGAAACATGGCAAACGGTTTTTATAATCAATCCTCAAGGTGTTTTTCAAATATCTATTCGATAATATATTAACCGGGACAGTTGGCTTTTCACTAGGACCTGGAGCAAAAATGGCTACCTCTCTGTTTTGCGTAAAAATCACACTGAGAGCCAACAACTGACCACTTACGCAATGTGGACGTTTACGCTCATTCTTCAAAATAAAGGCCTGAAACTACGTCTAAAGGCTGTAGACACCTTAGGGAAGCCACAGAAAAAGGAATCTGGTTGATATCCCTTTCAATGGTCAATAGGGATGCATAAAAAGACAGGGGTTTCAAAATAAGAGTCACTTCCTGATTGGATTTTTCTCAGGATTTCGCCTGCAATATCAGTTCTATTATACTCACAGACAATATTTTTACAGTTTTGGAAACTTTAGAGTGTTTTCTATCCCAAGCTGTCAATTATATGCATATTCTAGCATCTGGTCCTGAGAAATAGGCAGTTTACTTTGGGAACGTTATTTTTCCAAAAATAAAAATAGTGCCCCCTAGCTTCAGTGGTATGGTTAAAATATTCAGCAATGGTCTGCAACCGTTGTCCTCCCGTGATTGAGAAAACATAGTCTAATTAGAATTTCTCAAAGTTGGGTTTTATTCGGAATTGCAGAAAAGGGGCTGTCCCAGGATGCCTGACCCTAACTGGGCTCATGGGCAGTCCTCTGATTTAGTTGAACTCAAAAGGGAATTCGAGTTTCCTTCATTAAAAAGTCCAAAATCACATTACACAATTTTACAAACAGTATCATCCTCACTCATTCATCTTATACAACAATTAGATGTAACCCTCATATCTGAGGCTATTATATAAACAGCATTATCGTAATGTGGCTGCACCATCTCCCATGAGCTTCCCCAAGTTGTAACAAACGGACCAGTTCATAGCTGTATTCTTCACCGATCTTTTATACCTTCTCTGGAACGTAAACCTCGTCCGGACCTCAAGTTCTGTGAGGTGGAAGAAATGACTTTGTTCTCTATGAAACTTCACTCTCTCTCTATACTGTGTGGCCATGAGGAGATCCTCTCCTCAGGAATTTACGACCTCTCTCTGACCACAACAGCCTAGTTGAAGGGGGCAAGGGGGAGGCAGGGAGAGGGGGATGGGGCTTGCTGTACCCAAAGAGGACAACGTCATGACATCTGCTAAGAAGACCAGCTAACCAACCATTTGTTTCACATCATGCGGTACAACAGCTGCTTTCACGTTCTTGTTGATGAATCTGTGCATGGAGCCGTCCGGTAAAATCAGTCTCAGAATTGCAGGGTAGATGAAGCCGAACTTCACAGGCCGGGCAGGCGCATAGCTGGCGCTTCACAGCTCCGAAGCTAGCCCACTTCTTCGCCACAGCCATGGTGTATTCTGCAAATATTGAGACGCTTTTACCCTTTTAGCGGAGAGGAGATGCTTCTCCCGATCTCCTCAGTATGTCATTGCGGATGTGGAAGAAATGCACCCTGATGACAAATGGTCGCGGGGGTTCTCCATCCCAGGATCGGCTAAACAGGGTGCAATGAGCCCGGTCTAGCAGTGGCTTCTCCTACAGGCCGAGCAGCTCCTGAAGCAGCTGGGCCATGAACTCCGTCTGTCTTGGGCCCTCCACTCCTCCCTGAATTCCCAGTAGACGAATGTTGTTCCTCCGCATTCTACTTTTCATATCTTCGCATCTATTGTTGAGGTATGCCACCCTAGTTGTTAATGAGCCAACGTTAGCCTCTAGCTCGCTAATGCGAGTGCTGTGGTCTGTAGCACTGTGCTCCAGCTCCGATAATACCGCTCCGTGTGCGTCGAGCTTATTCTGTATACTCTCTATAGATTTTTTAAGCTTGTCTTTGACCATTGAGATCTCTGACCTGAGAATAGTAGAGAGAGAGTACATTTTACCGAAAATATCGGTTTGAGGGTGCCCATCACGGATTGTAGCAGCTCCACAGTCAGTGTTCCCATGGAGCCGACATTAGCAGCATCCGTTAGCGGGGCTGAATCAGGAGAGGGCGTGGGCTTGCTGGAGACTCCGTTTTTGGCCCATAGATCGTCGCCTGGGACCCCGGACCGTAGATCGCAGCAGATGGCTCCTGACCGTGGATCGTCGCCAGAGACTCCGGACCGGGATCGTCACCGGAGGACCCGGGCCGTGGATCGTCGCCGGAACCCCCGGACCGTGGATCATCACCGGAAGCTCCGGACCGTGGATCGTCGCAGGGGACTCCGGACCGTAGATCGCCGCTGGGGCTCCGGACTGGGAACTGTCGCTGGAGGCTCCGGACTGGGAACCGTCGCTGGAGGCTCCGGACGTTGGATCATCTCTAGAGGCTCTGGGCCATGGATCGTCACTGGAGGCTCCGGGCCATGGATCATCACTGGAGGCTCCTTGGCCATGGATCATCACTGTAGGCTTTGTGCGTGGAGCTGGCACAGGACATACCAGGCTGGAGACACGCACAGGACAATAACCCAAAACACACCTCCAGGCTGTGTAAGGGCTATTTGACCAAGAAGGAGAGTGATAGCGTGTTGCATCAGATGACCTGGCCTCCACAATCACCTGACCTCAACCCAATCGAGATGGTTTGGGATGAGTTGGACTGTAGAGTGATGGAAAAGCAGCCAACATCAAGGCAAAGGGTGGCTACTTTGAAGAATCTAAAATATAACATATATTTTGATTAGTTTTAATACTTATTTGGTTAATACATGATTCCATATGTTTTATTTCATAGTGTTGATGTCTTCACTACTATTCCACAATGTAGAAAATAGTCAAAATAAAGAAAAACGCTTGAATGAGTAGGTGTGTCCAAACTTTTGAATGCTACTGTATGTGTTTATGTGTATGTGCGTTTTCTCCTGGTACAGTTAGAAACTATATATAGTATAATGTGTGTATGTATGTATTGCATGTCAGTGTCCTGTCACAGCTTTGTTCAAGTTGTTTTTACTGTGATTAACCAAGTGGACAGGTGGAATACCAGAGGCCTGCGGCATGCTGGTTAGACACTGGGCTTGGTAGGTGTGTTGATCTGCCAGCAGGGTTTCCATAGAGACCATGGAGCCTCAATCCAGACAGGGACATAGCTGTCGCACTGGGCTAAATCTTCACACTTTGGATTTGTGTTGGAGTGTGTATGTGTGTGTGTGTCTGCGTTTGAGAGAGAGAGCGAAAGCGATATGTCCACTGGCTGTATTCTAATTGGGTTAGACTGCACCCAGAAAGCTGAATGCAAATGTGTCTGACCAGGATGGTTAGGACTCCATCTTACCAAAGCTATTACAGGCCTGTCTGAACAGAGAGAGAGAGAGATGGAGGGATTGATGGATGGAGAGAAACAGGAAAACAGAGCGAAAGAGAGATTAACCAAGGGTTGAAAAGAGAGAGGTGAATTTACAATAGGAGGGAAATATGGGTTGCAGAGAAAGTTTAGCAAGAGCGATGAAAATGGAATGAAGGGACAGGCAATGACACCTAAAATATACAATGATGGAATGACAAAGAGAAGAGAGAGCGTGAGAGAGTCAGGCAGAAAAACAGAGTGAATAAAGGGATACAGCGAGAGAGAGATAAACAGAGGTCTTACAGCATCATGCAGGTGTCTCTCCCTGCAGTCCACAGATATGTTGTGTAATTGACTATGTCCCTAACCAGCATTGTGAACAGGGCCGTGTCAAAATCTGCCCCCCTTCTGCCACATGTCGTTCATTAGACAGGCAGATGAAATGAGACCGTGGCAGGGCCAGCTCTGTAATTAAACTAGAGGTGAGAGGTCACTGAGCGCCTTATGAAATACTGCTGCTCCTTTCTCTGTCTGGACCACGCACACGTGGACACAGACCGACAGACAGGGACTCAGACACATACACAGACAGAGACTCAGACACACACACAGACAGGGACACAGAGACACACACACAGACAGGGACGCAGAGACACACACAGACTGGGACACAGAGACTAATACACACAGACAGGGACTCAGACACACACACAGACAGGGACACAGAGACACACACAGACAGGGACACAGAGACACACACAGACAGGGACACAGAGACACACACAGACAGGGACACAGAGACTAATACACACAGACAGGGACTCAGACACACACACAGACAGGGACACAGAGACACAGACAGGGACACAGAGACTAACACACAGACAGGGACACAGAGACACAGACACAGACAGGGACACAGAGACACAGACAGGGACGCAGAGACGAACACACAGACAGGGACGCAGAGACACAGACAGGGACACAGAGACTAACACACAGACAGGGACACAGAGACACAGACACAGACAGGGACGCAGAGACTAACACACAGACAGGGACACAGACACAGACACAGAGACACACACACAGACAGGGACACAGAGACACACACACAGACAGGGACGCAGAGACTAACACACATACAGGGACACAGACACAGACACAGACACACACACACACACACACACCCACAGACACAGACAGGGACACAGAGACAAACACACAAATACAAGCAAGGATGTGAGAAGACAGACACATGCAAGCATGGACGTAAGCAAGCATGTGTAAACTCTCTCTCACACACACACACACACACACACACACACACACACACACACACACACACACACACACACACACACACACACACACACACACACACACACACACACACACACACACACACACACATACTGACTAGAGCTGCAATAAAATACAGCCCAGTGCTGACTTAGCAACAGCAATGTCAGTTTATTGGGCTTTTATTTCATTGAATTTGGGTTTTAACCACCCCCGTGAGTGTGTTCTACAGAGACAGGCAGAAAGACATGTGAGTGTTAGAACAATAAAGATGTCTATAAAGGACTGGAGATTGAATTGTTTTCTGGAAAATATAATGGGATTTGGTAATACCTCATATTTGGTCCCATTCAACTAAACTGTGTGTAACTCAATGTTGACTGTAGCCCACTGAGCTGAAGCTTAGACATTTGACTGACTTTAGGACCCTGCAGACAAAGCTTCTGCAGTTGACTGACTTTAGGACCCTTCAGCAAAAGCTTAGACATTTTCCAGGTGAAATAATGCACATGTTTTGCTGTTCCTCAACCAGCCTCTGGTGTAGTGGAGTGAACTAGCCTCAATGTCTGCTCTCCTCTAGTATATAATGAGGGGGTTTATTCAAGGAACACAGAACAGCTGGAGAGCTCATTTGATACTAGTCTTCTGATCGGTAATGGATACTGGCTCAAAGTGAGTGTGTGTATGTTCTTTATGTTGATTTCTTTTGTGATTTATCATTCGTTTAAATGTCATGGTGAAAGGCGCGCGCACACACACACACACACACACACACACACACACACACACACACACACACACACACACACACACACACACACACACACACACACACACACACACACACACACACACACACACACACACACAGCTCAAAGTCGGTTTCCTCTTTGTGACTGGTTCCTTGGTGACTGATCCTGTGTTGTTGTCTGATCAGAGTTTACTAAGCAGTGGTCCCAAGAGCCATGTTATTACTGTTACTGTGATCACACATAGGAAACAGCTCTTTGGTGTGTGTGTGTGTGTGTGTGTGTGTGTGTGTGTGTGTGTGTGTGTGTGTGTGTGTGTGTGTGTGTGTGTGTGTGTGTGTGTGTGTGTGTGTGTGTGAGAGTGTGTGTGTGTGTGTGTGTGTGTGTGTGTGTGTGTGTGTGTAGGTACTCATCTCTACCAGACTTAGGACCCTCTCTTTACATAGGGAGTAGAAAAGTACCTTAACACCAGTCTGAGGTCTGGAGGATTAGAATGGGCTTTAACACCAAGTCCTGGATCCATTTCCTCCCTATTGAATTACCATTTCTCCTGAGCCTTGCAGTGTGTGCCCAGTCACACACACACTACCGCTCTCCTCTTTTCTGTGGTGACAGCAGGACAAGCACGCAGTCACAACGGGAAACACACACACCGCTGCCGCCACCACATTAAATCACATCACATAACAGTGTGTGCTTAGCAGATGCCCTCAACCAAGAGCATTTCCTCGGCTAACTTTGTTCCAGCCACCTGTTTTTTCAGCAGCTGGTCTGAGACCGGTTTTACTAGGCAAAATGGTTTCCATTATGATTGAATCATTATTTTCGTCCCATATGCCACTCTTATTTCCTATATCAGCGGTCATCAACTAAATTCAGCCGCAAGCCAATTTTTTTTCTTGAGTGCATGGTCAGGGGGGTCCAGAACATGATTACAATTAATTTGTAGACTGTGAAGTGACCACAAGAAAAGCCCAAACAGATATAATATTGCACAAAAACATAAAAATGTCAAACCTCGCTTACATTTGTAAACGATCGCGTGTCTCTCTAGTAGGCGTGGGAATACTTGCCAATAGATTCCCTGGTGTCCTTGCTCCGAAAACCCAGGGGACCAAATAAAATCACCAGTTGGGGAACCCTGCCCTATAATGTGCCCCACGTTTGACCATAACTCTATGGGCCATGGTTAAAAGGAGTGCACTATGTAGGGAATAGGATGCTATCTGAAACACAGACATTGCACTGTGGTATTAGTTTCATTTAAAAGGAATAGCTTGTTATGGTGCATAAAGCTGACATCCAGTTCAAATGTAGATACCCTAATGTGTGGTACATTTATGCTGGACTCCCAGACATGCTCACTGTAATATATCTATTATATTGTCATTTCTTGATTTCTTGTTTTGATTTTCTTTTGATTATTTGTGTATTAGTATTGTATTTACGAGACATTCTACTGCACTGTTGGAGCTAGTAACATCAGCATTTTGCTGCACCTACTATAACACCTGCACATTTTTGTATGCAGCCAATACACTTTGGTTTATAGTATAGTTTTAATCCTATGCGTGATTTGATGTCATTGAACTTACAGTATAGCTATGTCTATGGCTATAGCGGATGTTTCTTCTTGATCTTTAAATAGAGCATATATGCTGTTTAGGAGGATGGACTAACTGCTACATAACTTTATGACTATGCCGTTCATGTTCATGGTTGGCACATTAGGCTCAAACGTTAAATTGTAATGCATTTTGATTCCAGGTATATGTGCAACATTAAAGGTGTGATGCTGGGGTTGGTTTTATGGCTCTTTTGGCCTGTTCGGCCTTTTAATTCCCTGATGTATCCCACTATCACAGCTACCCAATCTGCTTCCCAATCTTCGCCTCCCCACCCAACACAGTCAGCAGGTTTTCCTGGTACCCAATTTAGGCCCAGATCCTAAATCTAGGCATTCCGGAGACTCGGGAGATTTGGAATGGTGTACTCCATGTAATTACAGCTATACAACCTTAAAGGGATATTTGACCCCAAAGTGAAATGTATGTACCTTAAAGGGATAGTTTGAATGAGAATGGAATGATATGGTGCCAATCTTTCCCGTTCATCATGGATTGAGGCCTGCATATCTCCCATAATGGATAGCTGTACTAAACAAAAATACAAACACAACATGCAACAATTTCAAAGATTTTACTGAGTTACAGTTCATATAGGAAATCAGCCAATTAAAATACAAGCATTAGGCCCTAATCTTTGGTTTCCGCATGACTGGGAATACAGATATGCATTTGTTGGCCACAGATGCCTTAAAAAAAAAATAGGGGTATGGATCAGAAAACCAGTCAGGAACGGGTGTGACCCCATTTGCCTCATGCAGCGCGACATCTCCTTCACATAGAGTTGACCAAGCTGTTGATTGTGGCCTGTGGAATGTTGTCCCACTCCTCTACAATGGCTGTGCGAAGTTGCTGGATATTGGCGGGAACTGTAACACGCTGTCGTACACATCAATCCAGAGCATGCCAAGCATGTCTGGTGAGTGTGCAGACCATGGGAGACTGGGACTTTTTCAGCTTCCAGGAATTGTGTACAGATCCTTGTGACATGGGTACATGCATTATCATGCTGAAACATGAAGTGATTATGGTTGATGAATGGCATGACAATGGGCCTCAGGATCTCATCACAGTATCTCTGTTCATTGAAATTACCATCGATAAAATGCAATTGTGTTCGTTGTCCATAGCTTATTCTTTTCCATACCAAAACCTCAGCTCTCGTGGACATTCCTGCAGTCAGCTTGCTAATTGCACGTTTCCTCAAAACTTGAGACATTTGTGGCATTGTATTGTGTGACAAAACTGCACATTTTAGAATGGCCTTTTATTGTCCCCAGCGCAAGGTGCACCTGTGTAATTACCATGCTTTTTAATCACCTTCTTGATATGCCGCATCTGTCAGGTGGAAGGATTAGCTAGGCGAAGGAAAAATGCTCACTAACAGGGATATAAACACATTTTTGAGGGAAATAAGCTTTGTGTGTGTATGGATTTTATATTTATTTCAGTTCATGAAACATGGGAGCAACACTACATCTTGCGCTCATGTTTTGGTTCAGTATAGATTTACGGAAATGATAGAATCATATTTGATAGTTATATCAAAGTAGTAATAGTACTACTAACTATGCTTGTACTGTAAAACTATTTTACAACAACGTTAATAAAGTAAAGTTGAAGTCAAAACTTTACATACACTTAGGTTGGAACTCGATTTTCAACCACTCTGCAAATTTCTTGTTAACAAACTATAGTTTTGGCAAGTCGTTTAGGACATCTACTTTATGCATGACACAAGTCATTTTTCCAACAATTGTTTACAGACAGATTATTTCACTTATAACTCACTGTATCACAATTCCAGGGGGTCAGAAGTTTATACATACACTAAGTTGACTGTGCCTATAAATAGCTTGGAAAATTCCTGAAAATTACGTCATGGAAGCTTCTGATAGGCTAATTGACATCATTGGAGTCAACTGGACGTGTACCTGTGGATGTATTTCAAGGCCTACCTTTAAACTCAGTGCTTCTTTGCTTGACATCATGGGAAAATCAAAAGAAATCAGCCAAGACATCCTCAAAAATTTTGTAGAGCTCCACAAGTCTCCACGTTCATCTGTACAAACAATAGTGCGCAAGTATAAACACCAATGGACCACGCAGCCGTCATACCGCTCAGGAAGGAGACGCGTTCTGTCTCCTAGAGATGAACGTACTCTGGTGTGAAAAGTGCAAATCAATCCCAGAACAACAGCAAAGGACCTTGTGAAGATGCTGGAGGAAACAGGTACAAAATCATCTATATCCACAGTAAAACGAGTCCTATATCGACATAACCTGAAAGGCTGCTCAGCAAGGAAGAAGTCACTGCTCCAAAATCGCCATTAAAAAGACAGATTACGGTTTGCAACTGCACATGGGGACAAAGATCGTTCTTTTTGAAGAAATGTCCTCTGGTCTAATGAAACAAAAATAGAACTGTTTGGCCATAATGACCATCATTATGTTTGGAGGAAAAAGGGGCAGGCTTGCAAGCCGAAGAACACCATCCCAACCATGAAGCACGGGGGTGGCAGCATCATGATGTGGGGGTGCTTTGCTGCAGGAGGGACTGGTGCACTTCACAAAATAGATGACATCATGAGGACGGAAAATTACATGGATATATTGAAGCAACATGTCAAGACATCAGTCAGGAAGTTAAAACTTGGTCGCAAATGGGTCTTCCAAAAGGACAATGACCCCAAGCATATTTCCAAAGTTGTGGCAAAATGGCTAAAGGACAACAAAGTCAAGGTATTGGAGTGGCCATCACAAAGACCTGACCTTAATCCAATAGAACATTTGTGGGCAGAACTGAAAAAGTGTTTGTGAGCAAGGAGGCCTATAAACCTGACTCATTTACACCAGCTCTGTCAGGAGGAATGGGCCAAAATTCACCCAACTTATTGTGGGAAGCTTGTGGAAGGCTACCCAAAATGTTTGACCCAAGTTAAACAATTTAAAGGCAATGCTACCAAACACTATTTGAGTGTATGTAAACTTCTGACCCACTGGGAATGTGATGAAATAAATAAAAGCTGAAATAAATCATTCTCTCTACTATTCTTCTGACATTTCACATTCTTAAAATAAAGTGGTGATCCTAACTGACCTAAGACAGGGAATTTTTTACTAGGATTAAATGTCAGGAATTGTGAAAAACTGAGTTTAAATGTATTTGGCTGAGGTGAATGTAAACTTCTGACTTCAACTGTAGATGATGAGCTGTGGATGAAGCTCACGCTTTCTGTAACCTGGGAAATGGCGGCATCATATGGTGCAGTGTTTTTGGGCATTGTAGGCTTACTGTCAACCAGGTATGGATTACCTCATTTTCAGTACATGTACTTCCACTGAGTGGTCAAAACATAATGAACACCTTCTCTTTCCATGACATAGACTTACCAGGTGAATCCAGGTGAAAGCTATGATCACTTATTCAAGTCATTTGTTAAATCCACTTCAATCAGTGTAGATGAAGGGTAGGAGACAGGTTAAAAAAGGATGTTTAAGCCTTGAGACAGTTGAGACATGGATTGTGCATGTGTGCCATTCAAAGGGAAAGACAAATTGTTCTTAATGTTTTGTAAACTGTGTACATTCTTGGTCTCTATACTATGCATGTGTAGACACTCTATACTCCATATGTTGTGTGATAAATGACAGATATTTAATAATTGAAGATGAATGTGCATGAATCTGCATCTGTTAGGATGGAGGGTCGTTATATCTCATGGGAAGTAAAACATATAATCCAACATCCAATTAATGGTCATACCTGCATGGTTTTACACCTAGCTCCCTGAATGGATGGTTCTTGATGTACATGCTGAACTACTTATATACATGACGGTATGGGTTCATATTTCATATGAAAGATTTTCTCACATATGAGAAAACAAAAATCTTACATGTCTTAAATCAATAGCAGGTTTTTCTGAGCAGAAAAAAAAACATTTTGGTCAGTCTAGGGTGGATTTACTTACATGAGCAAAACTTTAAATCATTAGAAGGTTTACGCACAAAAAAGTTTGACATGAAAGGACTCCTTTTCTCTCTCTCTCTCTCTCTCTCTCTCTCTCTCTCTCTCTCTCTCTCTCTCTCTCTCTCTCTCTCTTTCTCTCTCACTCTCCCTCTCTGTCTCTCACGCGCTCTCTCTCTCTGTCTCTCATGCGCTCTCTCTCTCTGTCTCTCTCGCTCTGTCTCTCTCTCTCTCTCGCTCTCTCTCTCTGGTCTTTGGCTCAGTATGTTATCTTCTTGAGCTTGGCTTCACTGCTCTCATATAACCGTTACCATCCACATCAATGCCTTCATCCCTCCCTCTCTCCCTCCCTTTCTCTCTCTCTCTCTCTCTCCTCTCTCTCTCTCTCTCTCTTTCAATTTTTCCTCTTGCTCGTGTAGTCGCTCATGATGGGATGATCTGAAGGGAAGAACGAAGATGATACATCACGGTGTTAGTGTGCGTGTGCGGCAGGGATGAAGAGAGGGATTTAGTGAGCTATAGTGCAATCAAGCGGTGGTGGATCCGTCAGTGTAGTACGCTTAGTTAGAGCTCAGCTATCTCTGCCGGACACACACACACACACACCACTCAACCACAGCCCTCCTCCATGCTGCACAGAACCACTTGAGCCATGCTGAAGTATTCTGTCCCAGCCAATCAGGGAAAAGTTAGGTCTGTTGTGGCTTATACTGTCGTAGCGAATCACAGCCAATGACAATAATATCAGCTTTTCTGTCAGTACCAGAAGACAAAATTCTTATTTTCTGCCCCATACTGTGCACCCATTCCCTCCTCACGAATTTAGTAGGAATGTACTGGTATAAGGAATGTGATAAATCCAGCCAAAGCACACACCTATCCAATGCTTTTAAATTCTTGAGGGGGTGGACAGAGGCATCTTTTGAAGAGAAGTACTGTAGGTTCAATGAAATTTGGCAATAGTCAATAACCAGCAAGTCGACCTTAATCTTTCTCTTCTCATGTCTCCCTCTTTTCCCTTTCCTCCCTCCTATCACTTCTCTCCTTATTTCTACTCTGTCCATCCTCTCTTAACTCCAGGAAGACAGACCGTTCAGTTTCATGTACAATGAAATTCAAATCCAAACAAGCTTTATTGGCATGAAAGGAGCAATCCAATGTTGCCAAAGCAACAGATTCAGCCAATCTTACATTCACAGTCAATAAAGTCAATCTCAGCTACACCACTTCTAATCCTTTCTCCTCTGTGCTTCCCTCCTCTCTCACTTCTCTCTCCTTTTATTCCCTCTCCCTTCTCCATCCCTCCTTTCATCCCTTCCTCCCTTTCTTCTCTTTCCTATCTTCTCTTTCCTCTTTCTCCATGAGTTCTCTTTTCAATTTCACCCCCCCCCCCCCCTCTCTCTCTCTGTCTCTCTCTCTCTCTCTCTATCCAAATTAAAATGTGTATTATTGGCATGGAAGGTGTTAACACATATATTGCCAAACTAAACAAACAGACACATATCAAACCAATAATGGCGCATATAGATAATGAAAGGAAAAATAATAGTAGTCAATAAGTAGTAACAATTAAGAGGACACTACAATATCAAATTAATGTGTACAATAATGAAATAGTGAGAAAGACACAGCAATGTTATGGCTCTGGTTGGTTATTCTACTTGCTGTCCCTATGGGTGTGGCAAGAAGGTACATATTGTGCAGCTAATGGGGCACAATCTCCTGTATCTTTGGAGTCCTATTCTCTCTCAGTGTGTTCTCCCTGTAATCTTATGCTTTAATAGCTGCTAGTCTAGTACAGGTATCACCCTGGCTGTGGGTTTTGGAAGGCCTGCTAGATTGGGTAGGTTCTGGGGAATGGGACTGGTGTACACACACACACACACACACACACACACACACACACACACACACACACACACACACACACACACACACACACACACACACACGGACACACGGACACACACACACACGGACACAGACACAGACAGACACACACCTCTACTGTACAGTATATAAGAGCCATTTAATAATGAGTCAGCCAGCAGCAGCAGTTATTAATGAGACATGGGTCTGTGTAAGGGGGATCAGGCTAGGGATCACATGCTGTTTTTCTACTGCTACTGTACTGCTGGGATACCTGATTTTCTCTCACTGTCTCTCGCTCTCGCTCTCTTTCTCTGTCTCTCTCTCTCTGTCTCTTTATCACTCTCTCTCTCTCTCTCTCTCTCTCTCTCTCTCTCTTAGTTATGTCTTATGTTACATTTTCTTTCTTTATCCTTTACATTTCCCTGTCTCTTTTTATATTCCATCATCCTCTTCCTCCATCCCCCTCTATCCCAACTACTTTCTCCATCTCTCTCTCCCCTCTCTCTCTATCCCAACTCCCTTCTCCATCTCTCTCTCTCCTCTCTCTCTATCCCACCATCCTTTCCCCATCTCCTTCTTCCTCTTTCTCACTCTCTTGTCTTTCTCTCTCACTCTATTTGAATATCTACACCTTCATTTTGCTCAGAGCCTGCCTGGGTGAATCTTACCTCAGTATTTTCACCTCTATTTGCCTCTTACCTTTTATATTATATATCCCCTCCCTGGGCTTCCTGCTGCTGCCATGGTGATGAAATGGAGAGCTGGGTTCCCTTGAAACGCCTGGCTTCATGTGAAGGTGCAGAGTAGGCTGCTTCTGATACTATCTAGCTTTCTGATCCTTAATCAACAACCACTGAAATGGTGCATCACAAGCACACAGGCAGACAGGCAGGCATGCACAGGCTCACAGACAGGGATGCAGGCGCACAGCCATGCAAGCACCACACAGACACACAGGTAGACAGAGGGACACAGGCATAGGCATGCAGGCACATGTGCACACGAGAGAAGATACGCAGGCAATTACACAGACACAAAGACAAATACATACAGTACACACACACACACACACAGGCACCTACTGTACATGACTGCAGCCATGGTCTGGTCTAGGAGCCCATATAGGCGTCTGGTCTAGAAGCCCATATAGGGGTCTGGTCTAGGAGCCCAAATATGGGTCTGGTCTAGGAGCCCATATAGGGGTCTGGTCTAGGGGCCCATATAGGGGTCTGGTCTAGGAGCCCATATATGGGTCTGGTCTAGGAGCCCATATATGGGTCTGGTCTAGGGGCCCATATAGAGGTCTGGTCTAGGGGCCCATATAGGGGTCTGGTCTAGGGGCCCATATAGGTGTCTGGTCTAGGAGCCCATATAGGTGTCTGGTCTAGGAGCCCATATAGGTGTCTGGTCTAGGAGCCCATATAGGGAATAAGGTAACATCTGGGACAGACATGGATATGTTTTCCTACGCTGTCCTTCACGCCATCGTCTTCTTCTCCCTGTTGAAATCTCTTATTTTTCACATTTCTTAAATGTTTTAATCTCTGAGAAAGAGGCTTTGTGGATTTAATCATCATGTATTTATGAGCAGTCCTGAAATGTCCTGCAGCTCTGGAGAGGAACCAAAGGAGTTTTACCCTACTGATATAGTTATTTCTGTTTCTGTCCGCAGAAATTGTTATAGTCATAGAGTTTCCCCTGAATTCTTCATTTTCTTCTCAGAATACCTCCTTGTCTGGCTTTGTGAAGTAATTAATGTCTGGCAGTTTGAAACAAGGGCTTAGGCAGGAGACTGTTTTTTGATCTTGAGCTTCCAGCTGATTTTTGATCTTGATCCTATTTGTCTGGTACAGTTGAAGTCAAAAGGTTACAAACATTTTAGTCAAATACATTTAAACTCAGTTTTTCACAATTCCTGACATTTAATCCTAGTAAAAATTCCCTGTCTTAGGTCAGTTAGGATCACCACTTTATTTTAAGAATGTGAAATGTCAGAAGAATAGTAGAGATAATTATTTATTTCAGCGTCTATTTCTTTCATCACATTCCCAGTGGGTCAGAAGTTAACATACACTCAATTAGTATTTGGTAGCATTGCCTTTAAAAGATTTAACTTGGGTCAAACGTTTTGTGTTGCCTTCCACAATCTTCCCACAATCAGTTGGGTAAATGTTGGCCCATTCCTCCTGACAGAGCTGGTGTAATTGAGTCAGGTTTGTAGGCCTCCTTGCTCTCACACACCTTTTCAGTTCTGTCCACACATGTTCTATAGGATTGAGGTCATGGATTTGTGATGGCCACCCCAATACCTTGACTTGGTTGTCCTTAAGCCATTTTGCCATAACTTTGGAAGTATGCTTGGGGTCATTGCCCTTTTTCCTCCAAACATAACAATGGTAATTTTGGCCAAACAGATCTAGTTTTGTTTCATCACACCAGAGGACATTTCTCCAAAAAGTATGATCTTTGTCCCCATGTGCAGATGCAAACCGTAGTCTGGCTTTTTTTATGGTCCAAAAGGAGCAGTGACTTCTTCCTTGCTGAGCGGCCTTTCAGGTTATGTTGATTTAGGACTCATTTTTACTGTGGATATAGAAACTGTTGTACCTGTTTCCTCCAGCATCTTTACAAGGTCCTTTGCTGTTGTTCTGCCATTGAATTTCACTTTTCGCATCAAAGTAAGTTAATCTCTAGGAGACAGAAAGCGTCTCCTTCCTGAGCTGTCTGACTGCTGCGTGGTCCTACAGTGTTTATAATTGCGTACTATTGTTTGTACAGATGAACGTGGTACCTCCAGGCATTTGGAAATTGCTGTCAAGGATGAACCAGACTTGTGGCAGCCTACCCTTTTTTTCTGAGGTCTTAGCTCATTTCTTTTGATTTTCCCATGATGTCAAGCAAAGAGGCACTGAGTTTGAAGGTAGGCCTTGAAATACATCCACAGGTACACCTCCAATTTACTCAAATGATGTCAGTTAGCCTCAGAAGCTTTCAAAGCCATGACATCATTTTCTGGAATTTTCCAAGCTGTTCAAAGGCACTGTCAACTTAGTGTATGTAAACTTCTGACCCACTGGAATTGTGACACAGTGAATAATGAGTGAAATAATCTGTGTGTAAACATTTGTTGGAAAAATTACTTGTAGTTACTTGTACTTGCAGACAGATGTACAAACCAAAACTATAGTTTGTTGACAATACATTTGTGGAGTGGTTGAAAAATGAGTTTTAATGACTCCAAACTAAGTGTATGTAAACTTCTGACTTCAACTTTATATGCACGCTACAGGCGGCTGCTGGCACCTTATTTGGGTAGGACAGGCTCATAGCAATGGCTGGAACAGAATAAATGTTGTTTACATGTGTTTGATACCATTCCATTCACTCCATTCCAGCCATTATTATGACCCGCCCTACCTTCACCAGCCTCCTGTGATGCACACATACAGCATATTACCCCAACTTCTGTAAGAACGGTAATTCCCCTCACTTTAGGCTGAGCCCTAACTTGGGCTGAATCCTAACTGGAGATTTCTGTTCAAATCTCCCATAGACATTAATGTATAAATGATGGAATTCTGAGTTATAGTGATCTAAGTTAGGATTCTTCCCTTTATCTGCTACATTCAGATGTTTTTTACTGGTTTTGGTTCTAGTTTTGCTTGTCTAGACTCAAGATTACTTTCTGGCTATGTGTAACCGTCATGGTTTGAACCCGGGTCACCTGTAACATCTTGTTCATTTGTAGTGTTGCACATTTTTTTGGGGGCTCTAATGTTTTATTACCTGCGACCAGAGGGGAGGGTCTGTAATTCAGGGTGGAGTGGACAGGAAGAGTTCGATGTGATTTTATTCACCTTCTTCAGGGCTCTGCACAGATAGACAAATGACAGGTCTACTTTTTTGCTGCCCTATAATTTATCTGCAAGACTTGACAATTTTACTCAACTAGTCTTTCTGGGCGACCTTGGCATTTCCAAACCAGCAGGTCAGGCAGTAGGATAGGTAAGAGGTCTGGCAAATTATATAGCGGTCTTTTTATTTCACCTGTATATATCTACCGGTCTAGCTAATTTTATAGCGGTCTGGCTAATTATATAGCGGTCTGGTTAATTATATAGCAGTCTGGTTAATTATATAGCAGTCTGGTTAATTGTATAGCAGTCTGGTTAATTTTATAGCGGTCTGGCTAATTATATAGCAGTCTGGTTAATTATATAGCAGTCAGGTTAATTGTATAGCAGTCTGGTTAATTATATAGCAGTCTGTTTAATTTTATAGCGGTCTGGTTAATTATATAGCAGTCTGGTTAATTATATAGCAGTCTGGTTAATTATATAGCAGTCTGGTTAATTGTATAGCAGTCTGGTTAATTTTATAGCGGTCTGGCTAATTATATAGCAGTCTGGCTAATTATATAGCGGTCTGGTTAATTATATAGCGGTCTGGTTAATTATATAACGGTCTGGTTAATTATATTTTAGTCTGGTTAATTATATTATATTGTAGTCTGGTTAATTATAATACGTTCTGGATAATTATATTATATTGTAGTCTGGTTAATTATATTGTAGTCTGGTTAATTATATAGCGGTTTGGTTATTTATATAGCGGTCTGGCTAATTATATAGTGGTCTGGCTAATTATATAGCAGTCTGGTTAATTATATAGCGGTCTGGCTAATTATATAGTGGTCTAGCTAATAATATAGCAGTCTGGCTAATTATATCCCGATAACGAGATAAAAAAAATATTTGTCATGATTCTGACCATATTACTTGTGTGTGTGTGTGTGTGTGTCAGACTGCATTGTTGGCTACACAGAAGGATTAATCTAATGAACAGAGAGGGAAAACAAGCATTAAACCTTCCTATTGGGTTTAAAAAGCACTAACAGAGCTCTGGGAAGAGAGGGCAGAGCCAAACAAGGAGAGGAGGAAGAACGGAATGGAAGTTGTTTTTAAGGTTTTTAATGCCATTCATCTCTGACATTAAAGTTTGGCTCTAATTCAGACCAGAAATGTTGTAAAATAGCCGTAGGTGTTGTAGGTCCAAGTATTTTTTTCCTAGTCACAACGTTCCGCCGTAAGAGTGCAAGATGGGTAGATGTTGCATTTAGGCACAGATCTAGGATAACCCTAGACAATTTCTTACCTCAACCATTATGATACATTAGGATGAGGCACAAATGACCATAGGTTAGTGTCTCATCTTGTTCCGGGGAGCCAAATCTCTTGGATCACCTTACACTCAATCCTAACCTTAAACAATACGGAGACCTTAGATCAGTGTCTAGGGACATCTTCATCCTCCCCCGGTAAAGCTTTGCCGGACTAAGTGTCCATTTCATGACTGGGCCCTGACCCTTCTAGCTGACTTTAATACTTTATAACTACCATAAACGTGGACACTCCTCAAGCAAATCACTTTGGCATGGCGGCCAGATATTCAATCTGAAATATGGCTTGGGGTTTTCTTGGCAGATGTCTATAATAACTGAAGTTAATTGGTTGGAATGGTGCAATTCCTGCAGCTAACTCTTCAATCACTCTCTTCCAGAGACGTGTGTGTGTGTGTGTGTGTGTGTGTGTGTGTGTGTGTGTGTGTGTGTGTGTGTGTGTGTGTGTGTGTGTGTGTGTGTGTGTGTGTGTGTGTGTGTGTGTGTGTGTGTGTGCGTGCGTGCGTGTGTGCGTGTGTGTGTGTGTGTGTGCGTGCGTGGGTACGTGCATGCTATTACAGTATGTGTCTGTGCACAGCACTGAGTAATACCTTTGTCAGAGAACTACAGTATATTGGTTACAGTATATTGGAGGTTACGGTTGTGCAGTTGGTTTTTACTGTGTTCATCACCAATCTAAACATGCATCTGTAAACATGAGGAACACACAGCTTTTTTCATCATGGTAATTATGGGTGTTGATGTATGCTTTGGCCCTGTGTTAACAGCTATAATGAATGTGGTGGAAGAGGCAAACACGCACACACCAACACACACTAACACTGCGTGGGTTCAGACTAATGTATAACCCCTGATTGATTGGTGTGGGAACCAAACAGGGTAAAATTACATGCTGCCACCAGTGTGTGTGTGTGTCTGTGTGTGTGTATGTGTGTGTGTGAGAGAGAGAGAGGGAGTGAGCTAAATACAGATTATTTAAATCTGCTTTGAGCGCTTGTCACTATTACCAGGGGCATGGGTAGAAGTCATTGTAAAAGAAGAGAACAGGGAGAGCACAGCAGACTTGGTAGTGTGGGAAGAACATAGTGTCTGAATCCTCTATAGTTCTGTCTCTGTTAGATCTTTAGCTAAAAAGAGCTGTACTCCTACAACAGGCTTATAACCTCTGGCTAATCCTCCTGTCTCTTTTACTGGAGTGGAGTTTGAAAACACACACACACACACACACACACACACAGCGCTTGAGGAAATATACTGTATTAGGTGAATAGGACTCTAATTGCGATTTCGGCCTGACACATCAATGCTGTTTTGATGCTGTTCTTGTCTCATGTGTTCATTTACAGAGGCATAGAGGAACAGTGTGTGTGTTCTCTAACACACACACACACACACACACACACACACACACACACACACACACACACACACACACACACACACACACACACACACACACACACACACACACACACACACACAGCAAAAACAGCTCTCTCAGTCTAACCAGCTGTCAATCTCAGTACCAAAGCTCAGTGAATCACCACTAGTGCCTGTCACACTCCTCCTCCACCCTCTCCTTTCTTCCATTCCAAAATTAACCGGATTTCTCAGTGCGGCTCTCAATGAAGAAAGGATTTGCGTCTGGGTTGAGGGAGGGTTGAGGGTTGAGGGGCGTGGAGCTGTCGGCCCAGTCCTCTGGCTTGCCGCCTTTGTGTCATTATTAAAGATTAATGTTATTAGTAGCACCAGTGGAATTAGCATTAGTGACGGTTTTAGTGTCTGTAGCTTGTTTTTGCTCTGTCACTCCCACAATTAATCTATAGCAGAGAGAGAGAGAGAGAGAGAGCGAGAGCGAGAGAGAGAGCGAGTGAGAGAGAGAGAGAGAGAGAGAGAGAGAGAGAGAGAGAGAGAGAGAGAGAGAGAGAGGCTTTAATATCACAGCTGTTATGCCACCTTATTCCGCTGCCAAAATAAATTACATTACTTTTGGTTTGGTAAGGAGGTGACTGAGGGAGCAATTTCCATGCTAAAATCAGACTTGACGTATTGGTTTTACATTTTTGTGTAGGGACAAAAGGGACAAATCCTAACTTGGGATACATGGACACAATTTGAACTTGCACTCCCATTGACATCATTGGATGATTGATGCTGTTTTGCTCTAATATAGCCCTCCGTTGGCTGGAGGGATTAGATAGAACTAGCCATCCTGTCTCCGTAAGTGGACTTATTCCATCATGTAGTAAATGCCAACTAGAGCATAATCAAGACAGGTCCATGACTCCCTAAAGACTGAAGAAAGAGAAAGGTCTTTCTTCGGACAACTTGTCCTTTCTCACTTTTAAGTTAAATTCAAATCAAATGCGCCACATATAATTATTAGCCCTTTCCCAAATATGCAGAGTTAAAAAGTAACACAATAAAATAACAATAACGAGACTATATACAAGGAGTGCAGGGGTATGAGGTAGTTGAGTTTTTATTTTTTTATTTAACCTTTATTTAACCAGGTAGGTTGGTTGAGAACAAATTCTCATGTATAACTGCGACCTGGCCAAATTTAAAGCAAAGCAGTCAACAAAAAGCCAAAAAAACAACAACAACAGACTATCAAGGCACAAGGCGAGACCCAAACACAAGGCGAGACCCAAACGCAGACACAGGAGGCAGATGGTTGGAGTCTTACAGTAAGAGAATGGTTGTGGACAGGCAAACAGGTCAAAACCAGATTGGAGACCAGGAGGTACAGAGCGGCAGACAGGCTCATGGTCCTGGCAGGCAGAATGGTCAGGCAGGCGGGTACAATGTCCAGAAACAGGCAAGGGTCAAAATCGGGAGGATTAGAAAAAGGATCATGTAAAAAGCAGGAGAACGGGAAAAACGCTGGTTGACTTGAAAACATACAAGACGAACTGGCACAGAGAGACAGGAAACACAGGGATAAATACACTGGGGAAAATAAGCGACACCTGGAGGCGATGGAGACAATCACCATGACAGGTGAAACAGATCAGGGCGTGACATAAAGAAACATACAGTCAATAACACAACAGGTAATTAAGGTAATATGTACATGCAGGTAGGTAAGGGGTAAAAGTGAAGCAATCCGGATAGATAATATACAGAGTAGCAACAGCGTATGTGAAAGAGTGTGAAATAGTGTGTGTGTGTGTTTTATGAGCATGGTCTTATTTCTGTTACAGCCTATTGGATGACTGTGATTCACATTCCATTCACCCATTTAAATGTAGCATTGATAGTTTTAGGCTACTACATGATACTTTGAGTTTGCTACAACCTAGCCTATGAATGAAAGTTTACAACGTAGGTGCACATGTTCAGAGAGGTCTAATCGAGGTCACAGACAGTGACACATTCAATACGCCCTTGCATACTCTTGCCTGCAACTAGCAGATCTAGGGTGTAATCATTAGTACAACGTTTGCTAACGAGTTTGTATTTCTTATGTTTAAGAAAGGTTTTCTACAGAATCGGCAGAAGGAATACAGCCCAGATCATACACAAACACACTTCACTTTCATAGCAGCCACATACAAACAGCATGATCATTTTGCCCGTTGTAATTCCTTCTCGTATCTACACTCTCTCCTCTCTCACCTTTCATCTTCGCTTGTGGACATCAGCTGCCTCTGACCAGGCGAGAAAACAAATTAGCATAATTAAACAATCCCCATACAAATGTGTCAGTTTAAGCTAGAGACTTCTTCTTTTTTTGCATTGGATGCATCTCAATCTACTGCACCCACTGATGTCCCACTTCCACATCTGCGATGAAAAGTAACAGAGCTAGAGCAGTGTTTGTCAGACCATGAGAAATCGGTCTTCTCACAAAATTGTATGTAGCATCCGAACAGTTTGACCTACAAACTATTATGACCCCTCTATGTAATGATGAGACTCAAACGGACACAATGGTATTCTCTACGACCCCCCACAAGCGTCTTGGGACTGAAGTTGGTACAGCTCTATCTCTCTTTCTTTCTCTCTCCTAACTCTTCTCCTTCATTTTTGGAGAAATGTATTAGTTCAAAACTGTTCAACTATTGTCTTTCTCTCTCTTTGAGTCTACAATTGACCACATCTTATGCGCTGCGGTGCTAGCTAGCCGTAGCTTATGCCTTCACTACAGTACTGGATTCATACTCTGATCCTTTGATTAGGTGGACAAAATGTCAGTTCATGATGCAAGAGCTCTGATAGGTTGGAGGACGTCCTCCGGACGCTGTCATAATTACTGTGTAAGTCTATGGAAGTGGGTGAGAACCATGAGCCTCTTAGGTTTTGTATTGAAGTCAGTGTACACAGAGGAGGATGTAAAACTAGCTTACAAAATGCTGTTGAGACTACTGCAGACCTTCATTGTGAAACAGTGTGTTTTAATCAATTATCGGTGAATATATTTAGTATAGTTTTACTATTAAAATTTGTATGAAATTCCCTGAGGAGGATGGTCCTCCCCTTCCTCCTCTGAGGAGCCTCCACTGCTGTGTTGGAGTGTCAGTGTAGTATGTGTGAGTGTGTGGGTAGAGTTTTGTGAGTGTGCATTGAGCCGGTGCAAGAGAGGCAGTGCAAATTAAAAGGGGGTCAATGCAAATAGTCAGGATAGCCATTTGATTAACTCTTCAGCAGAATTATGGCTTAGGGGTAGAAGCTGTTCAGGAGCCTTTTGGTCACAGACTTGGCACTCTGGTACCGTGCAGTAGGAGAGAGAACGGTCTATGATATGGGTGGCTGGAGTCTTTGACAATATTTTCGTCCTTCAGAGCCGGTGTAGTACGATTTGATCTTGGTCCTGCATTGAAGCTTTGCCTGTTTGAGGGTTCATCGGATATCTCTGTATTAGTGTCCCGGTCCTCGAAAGCAGCATCTGTAGCCTTTAGCTCTGTAATCCATGGCTTCTGGTTGGGATATGTACGTACGGTCACAGTGGGGATGACATCGTTGATGCAGTACAGCATTCACATGTTGTTGACAAAACGTGTTTTACTAGCCTGATTTACAATACTATATATACTCTGCTATTCATTTTTCACATTGTGAATTTTAAAAAAATGAATTAATTGTGTGTTTGGTGTAGGCTTAACTTGGCCTGACGTTTTTGATAGCAATCTAATTCTCTCTCGGACAAGTTGAGGATTCTCTGTCAAGAAGAGAGACACAGAAGCCCAGCTAGCTTAGCTACCCTGTAGCCTCAAATAGAGAACGCTAACCAACGTTTTTTGAAAGCTGCAGTAACTGTGGTAATTTTGCTTTATTCTGGGACAATGTGGCTACTCTTAGCAAACAAGTAGAGAACTTACACAAACTACTGGGGAATCTACGCCTGCCTACTTTTTCTTTCTCTTTTACCCCAGTAGCCCGACTGCGTTCGGGCCTGGTGGAAGTGACGCAGCCGTTTTGGCTCTCCACAGCCGACTGGCTTGTACTCTGCAGGGATCCCTTTGGGAAAGAACGGCCGGACCGCGTCAGCCATTGCACCAGCTCTAGTCATCGGCAGCTCTATGGTAAGAAACATCTCGGTCCCCAGGGCAAAAATCCTGTGCTACCCTGGAGCAAGAGTACAGAACATTACAAGGCTGATTCCGACCATTCTACGACAGCTGCTAGGAGCTGACACTGTCGTAGTGGGGTCAAACATCATTAGGCGGGCTAGTTCGGAACAACTGAAAATGGATTTTAAAGAACTGATTCTAGCTCTGTAAGATTCCAAAAAGCGGCCAATTATTGCAGGTCCGGTACCATCATTGGGTGTGGAAGATTCAGCAGGTTACTGGCATTACACACCTGGCTAAAATATTACTGTTACTGTTGGAACAGAGCTACAGTAAGATACTCTAGATAGATACTCTACAGGAATGACAGCGTTCATCCAAATCATCTTGACTCCTGGAATCTGTCCACACATTTCCAGGCTGTGTTGAGACAATGGCTTATCAATGACCCAAGCCCAGCTCAGATAATCCCTACACTTGTGTCGCTGAATTGTCATAATGCTTCAGCAAATGAACATTATCCCAGGGGCGTTGGCAGTCAAAATGTAGGTAACCTAATTTATGTCCCTCTAACTCCCCTGAATGCCTCTGTCGATCCTACAGCTTTTGTATACAATAATCCTGTGCCTATGAACCAGAGTGATACTGTTAGCACTGAGGCGGTGTGCCCTAGTAGGAATTCCACCGTGTGCGGCTCACCCTGCACTATCAGCTCAAACATAAATAACATTGTCATGTCTACTTCTGATGAGCTTCTGAGTCAAGCAATGAAAACAATCAAGTAAAAATGCTGGAAAATAGCCCACATAGCATACAGTACCAGTCAAAAGTTTGGACACAGCTACTCATTCAAGGGTTTTTTCTTTATTTTCTACATTGAAGACTTTTTACTGCAAAACTCTAACTACAGTCTGCACTACCAACAGTCACCTTTCCAAGCAACACAACTCTTAACACATGGCTCAAAACACGCTCAGTGCAGCCAAACACTATGCACAACCCTCACTGAGATAACACACACTGTCACTCAGAACACACTGAGAGTAAAAACACTAGCATCAAACACCAATACAGAAAATACAAACTTTTCATCTTTACAGTTTGAACAATTTCAGTGACTTTATACAAAGTAATATTTTCTTCAAAGAAAAGAGTGACATTCTTTCACATGATTTATTACAATTTTTAGAACATAACAATTCTTAAGGTAAATGAAAATTAGCAGTTTGCTTCAATAGTCTGTAGTAATTTACGGAATTACAGTAATGAGAAAAAAAAGGTAGAAACTAAAAGTACATACTGTAATTCGAACAAATAATTGAGGGGCTAATCCTGCCTCTCTCTAGCATCAGGCCACAGGTTTTCTTCAACATCACATCTAATGTTTTCTCTTGCCATGCACCTGGGGAAGAACCTTCTGGAGTGCCTTATCCATCCCTGGCAGTCCTCTGGACTCGTGTCCTCACATCCGGCACGCATGGCTTCCAAAAGAGACATTTGGTCATGTGGGTGGTGACCAAACACTTTCCACCTCCAGGCAGAGAAAAACTCCTCTATTGGGTTGAGGAAGGGTGAATATGCAGGCAGGTACAAAACCATAAATCTGTGATGTGCTGCAAACCAATTTGTGACAGCTGCAGAGTGGTGAAAAGCAACGTTATCGCAAACTATGACAAAAACTTGGGGGTTTCTTACTGGCACCCCCTGTTCTGCTGGCACTAGCTGAGCATAGAGCTGTTCTAGGAAAGCTATAAGCCTTTCTGTGTTGTATGGGCCAATGAGTGGTGTGTTGAGAAGCAAACCATCATTGGCCATTGCAGCACACATGGTGATATTTCCCCCCCTTTGGCCTGGAACCTCCACAGCGGCCCTTTGACCTATAACATTCCTTCTTCTGCGCCGTGTTTTGAAGACTAATAGTGAAGACATCAAAACTATGGAATCATGTAGTAAGTAAAAAAGTGTTAAACAGATACATTTTATATTTGAGATTCTTCAAAGTAGCCAACCTTTGCATTGATGACAGATTTTCACACTCTTGGCATTCTCTCAGCCAGCATCACCTGGAATGCTTTTGAAACAGTAATGAAGGAGTTCTCACATATGCTGAGCACTTGTTGGCTGCTATTCCTTCACTCTGAGGTCCAACTCATCCCAAACCATCTCAATTGGGTTGAGGTTGGGGGATTGTGGAAGCCAGGTCATCTGATGCAACAAGCTATCACTATTGTCCTGTTGAAAAACAAATGATAGTCCCATTTAAACACAAACTAGATGGGATGGCGTATCGTTGTAGAATGCTGTGGTAGCCATGCCGGTTAAGTGAGCCTTGAATTCTAAATCAATCATAGTCAGTGTCACCATAAACACACCCCTACTCCATCACACCTCCTCCTCCATGCTTCATGGTGGGAACCACACATGCGGAGATCATCCGTTCATCTACTCGTCATCTCACAGAGAGATGGCAGCTGGAACCAAAAATCTGGTAAATAATATGGTCTACACCTTATCATGAGGTATTCTAACTCAGGCAAGCAGAACCTAGATATTAGAGATCGTGCACCAGCTGTTGAACAAACACTCCACCCCCATTGAATACGCCCAACGCTGCCGTTCTGTCCTGCCGATGTAACGTGCACACCATGCCTGGTCCGGGATGGGCAGTATGTCATTTGCCTCCGACTTATTGAAGTATAAATCCTAATCCAAATCGAGGTTAATGATTGACGTTCTGATGTCCAGAAGCTTTTTTCGGTCATAGGAAATGATGTTGGAAACTTTATGTACAAACAAAATGAAGATCAGCAACAACAACAAAAAGGAAACGCAATTGGTCAGGAAGCCGTAAAACGGCTGCTTTTCCCTCCAGTGCAGTTGGTATTGTGCTAGCACTTATTTTCTCCTCCACTCTACCATGAAATTAAACGTGCCGGTCTTCTGTGGACAGAAATGTGTGCACAGTATGTTCATAGAGTACCTGGCGTGAATAGCTCTGAACTATTTTCACCATCTCTATTTAGACCTACATTATGTCCCAAAAGGCACGCTATTCCCTATAAAGTTCACTACTTTAAAACAGAGCCCTATGGACCCTGGTCAAAAGTAGTGCACTACATAGGGAATAGGGTTTAGTTTGGGACTCGGTCCAAACAGCATCTGTCATATTGCCTACACTTTAGCACCAATGACAACAGACTTGATCTCATCCAATTACCTGTGTTCACGCCAAACATACTAAAGGTCAGCCACTTCCACTGTAATTCACATGTGCACTTAGCCTTGCGACACACATGCCTGATCACACCTGCCACACACCTCTACCACTCCCACTCTCTTCTGTACTGTGTCCAATATAACTGTGTAATTGCCATGGCAATCTTACTCGGGCTATCTGCAAGATATATGGACCATTTAGAATCCCATTACACAAATGGCCATGTCCAATGACTAGCAAAACCATTGTGACCGTTCCATTCTCATCCTATGATGGTGATCACATTTAGCTGATCCAGAGGACTCCATCAATGGAACGTTCGATCAACAATGTGTGGAAGGTTGACTATGGTATTAAAGGCTAAAGCGACATTCTCAAATCGACCCCTAGGGCCCCAAGCACTTGTGTAGATCAGAGAAGAATGCTTACACTTTTCCAATTCTATCAGATCTGCTAGTATTGAAGGGGTAGAAGCTATGGGAGTTGACATGAAATAGAAGTAGCCTATTGTTTGTGTTTGTCTGACTGCTTTGACTAACTGCTCTGACTGTTTTGTGTTTGTCTGACTGCTTTGACTAACTGCTCTGACTGTTTTGTGTTTGTCTGACTGCTTTGACTAACTGCTCTGACTGTTTTGTGTTTGTCTGACTGCTTTGACTAACTGCTCTGACTGTTTTGTGTTTGTCTGAAGCTGATACAGTTTGACAAAACATGGCTAAACTGACATCCATAATCCAACTGTGTTAAAGACAACCTTTTGCCTTTTATCCTTTGGACGGTTGTTGGTAGAACTAGATATTTTAGAAACAGGTTAAGCCACCAGCTAACAGTTAGCACCCAATTTAATTTACATTGAGAAGTATAATCCTCAGACGCTCTGTATCAATGTCAGCTAAGTGCTCTCCTGATTGTATAAACAGAGGTGACGGTGAGATGGAGAGAAAGAAAGGAGGTATGAGAGGGACATGTTTGATCAGCACCTGAAGTGAGGGATCTGCCTCTAATTTCCTCCAACTAATCCCCCTCTTCCAGGAAGGTTGGTCTGCCTCGAGCCAAGAGTACGCACAGTCCTGTCTGCTAAACCAACAGTCACATCATCCCATGGCTGAGGTTGCATCCCAAATGGCACCCTATTCTCTATATAGTGCACTACTTTTGACCAGACCCATAGGGAATAAGGTCCAGTTTGACTGGCCATCTCATATGAGTGTGCATTGTGACATGACTTGCTGGAAATAAGCATTAGAGCTTAGAGTTTTTCTTCGAGTTGATGTCAACACTTCAACATTATTGTATTCATTTTATCAACTAAAAAATGTAATCAAAACTTTCCACAATTAATATATAATGAATCCGCTTTTCCTAGAGCAGTATTATTCAATATTTCACCCTTTGCAGTCGGCCGCCACCTGTGTCTCATTATAGATTCATATCATGAAGGTATTTTGTGACATGCCATCCTCATCCACACAGAGCTAACAAACAATGCTAGTCTATTTGTCATTCCTCAACGGTCTTGGCACTTTAAATTACGGCACGTTGCCTTAGCTCCAATAGCGGCATCTCATCTGCCGGTATCTATTATTGGCTAACATGCCTAAACACATCCCAAGGCCCGCACATCAATTTAGACAGATAGATATCCGGGCGCTAGGCTAACACACTTGGACGCTAGCAAACAGAACACTGGACAGCTCCTGTCACAAAGGACCTCTCAGCTGATTTATGCATACGTGACTTCTTTCCACGAATATCAATTTGCAATCCATATGGAATAAAAACTCATTATCACATTATATGTTCTGTTATGGCAATTAATTCCGGAAAACACATTTTTGATCTGTCACGAAGTGATATCATTCCAGCTCAGTAGTGCGGAAAAAGGTTATTTAACGGCAGAAATTGGATACACATGGAGAGAGGGAGAGGTAGATAGGGAGAGGTGGAGAGGTAGAGAGAAATGGAGACAGAGAGAGGGAGAGGTAGATAGGGAGAGGTGGAGAGGTAGAGAGAAATGGAGACAGAGAGAGGGAGACAGAGAGGGAGAAGGAGAGGGAGACAGAACAAGACACAAGAAATACTAGGAACAGAGAATCACATTGAATATTCACTCGGTCACTCCGTTTCCATGGCATTGCCTATTCACCTAATGGAGGGGATTCATTTAGAGCTTTGACTCGTGCATTCGTCTCACGTCTCTAAGGCCCTGCATTTCTCTCCTTGAGCTGTCTCAACATCTGGAAGATTAATTATGGGCCTGTTTATTGTAAATTGACTATTTTACCTAGTTTAGGAGCCAGTAAAACACCACAAGACTGATACTTCCAGGCTATCGCAGCTGGCAGAAGGGTGTTGATATACCAGCCATCATATGTTTGTGTGTGTGTTTGCATGTGTGTGCGAGTGTGCATGTGTGTGCGTGCATATGATTGTGTGTGTTTCAACAGAACGATTTTACTGTCAAAATGTAGCTCCATGTTATTGATACTAATGTTATTTTGGAAATCCCTTCGCTTTCTTGTCAGGTCACACCGCCGCAAACTTCAAAGGGAATTAATGCTGTTTTAGTCTATCGTTCATGTTCCTATTCTCCTGCCATTTTACAGAAGCAGATAGTCAGACAGTCTGAGCAGCAGTTCAATCTATATGATAAAATAGACTTGAAGCAGGCTCATTGACATATATATTCCCTTTTTAGACGATATTGCATTGCTTTAAAATCAGACACACACATTCAGTGTGCGGTCTGTGGTCCTAGGCACACGCACACCCTCACACACACTCCCTCATTCTCTATTGTCCTGTCTAATTAAGCAATAATGCACGATGAGGTGTGGTATATGGCCAATATAGCACGGCTAAGGGCTGTTCTTAGCACGATGCAACACGGAGTGCCTGGATACAGCCCTTAGCCGTGGTATATTAGTCATATACCGCAAACCTCCGAGATGCCTTATTGCTCTTATAATATACCACAGCTGTCAGCTGACATCACACTTGAATATCTGACGGCTGCCATATATTGATTGCAGCAGTGATCCCTGAACATTTGCATGGTTTGAGCCTGAAGGCCAACTAAGAGCTATTGGAGACATTGGGCAATTTTCAAAGATGGAGACAGGGAATAGACGGGGAACATAAGTATTGATCTCTTCTTTTTATGCCTTCTATCTGAAAGTAGTTTAATTCCTCTACAGGAATTAGAGACTTTGAAGATGAGAGGGAGACTAGGGGTGGCTATTACAAAATGCTTTTTGTGATGCGTGGCAGATTGATTTATGTGTGTGTGTGTGTGTGTGTGTGTGTGTGTGTGTGTGTGTGATGGATGTCCTGTTTCCACTTCAATGACTACAGACATTGTGGACTAATAGCAGTTTTGAGTAGACACTTTATACTGGAGCTATCTGTTTTTTGAAGTCTCAAAGTTACTTTGCTCAAGTTCTATCATGACTCACTTCTGTTGTAATTGGAAGAGTGACATGCAGCCTATTATCTCACTTTGTCAGAGCAGACTCAGTCAATCAATGGTCTACTCTGATCGTAATCAATGGAGCAGTCTATGGGGTGGCTAGATGATCCAGAGTTTAGCTAATACTCTTCATATAGATTGACTTTGGACTTGTATCTCTATTGGGTTGTGCATGTGTTTGTGTCTCAGGGTCTGTGGTTTTCCGATGCTGTGTAATGCTAGATTCTCTGTTTATTTTCCCTCAAACTGCTTACAGAATCCATCCCTGTCACATTCTATTCGTCACAAAAAGGTTTTTATCCAAACTATATCCCACTGTTTTATTACATCCTTACATCCTTATTTTTTATCCAGCTTACATCCCTCTTTTTATACATCTTACATCCTTATTTTTTATCCATGAAATGAGAAGGATGTACATATTGTCAGACCAAATCATAACTTAGGCAGGATGGTTAAAAAATATCCCTCTTTTTATCCTTTCTGCATAAGTTATTATTTGGTCTGACAATATGTACATCCTCCTCCTCACAAACCCACCAGGGTTTAACCTCTTTCTCTCACTTTTCTTATTCTCCATCCATCCATTCCCCCCTCTGCTCTTATGTGTCTGTGTTGAGGAATGTGAGAGGCAGATTGATTAATAAAGGAGAGGAAGTGTTTGGCAGTGTTTCCCTCTGCTCCACTCAGCTCTGCCTGCCGCCGCGTCTCACAAGCTGCCCGTCAACTGACACCTCACTTTGTTCCAGCTAAACAGGCTGTGTCTCTGTGTGTGTGCATCTGTGTCTGTGCCTCTGTGTCAGTGTGTGTGCATGTCTGTGTGTGTCTGTGTGTGTGTGTCTGTGTGTGTGTGTGTGTGTGTGTGTGTGTGTGTGTGTGTGTGTGTGTGTGTGTGTGTGTGTGTGTGTGTGTGTGTGTGTGCGTGCGTGTGACAATAGTGTATAATTCCGTTTTGTTGTTAGTGAGGAGGTATGAGAGGGGGCATGGTGTCCAAGAGTTGGTGCACAGCTGTGGAAGGTCTCATCTTGCTATGGCAGGGCTGGGGGGACATTTTGGCTGTTTTTACACAAGTGTTTCGATGTTTCTGTTTCTGTGGCCGGGCTTGGTCTGTGCCAGGCTTTAGCATTTTAAGCGCTGCCACGTCTGTTTTGCATCAAAGTGTCCCTGAGGGGGCAGGAGAGAGATCTGATCTGTCTCTGTCACTGTGCCCAGCCCAGCATGGCACCCATGGTAAAGAGGGTTCAAAGGACTGATCTGTGCTTAGTGGGCACAATGGGTATCGGACTGAGACACACTGACACAAAGGCCACCGGACAGACCAATGACTGTATATGTGACAATTTTCAATTAACAAGGCATATGTCGCGGCTCACTACTTCACATGAGAGCTGTTTGAACGTAAACTTTTTTTACTTTTTTACTTTTTTTAAATCAAAATGCGTTTTTTGGCAGAAATGCCTTCTCAAACTGGTGAACTTTCATGTGCCTTAAAAACAAACTTGTATGCCATCTGTAAATACTAATTTAAAAAAAATGATGTGCCTAGTTGGTTTTGCCACAGAAAAAAACAGCAACTTTACCGCTAGCCATGATTGGCTGAGATAATGAGTGGGCTGGACATGCCAAGAGATGAGTTTGGAATGGTCTGCCATATAGCACGCGTCTCTCTATTTGATCTGGTCAGTATGTCTAAGTAATCTTGTCAAAAGCAGCTTTAAAAAAAAAATATCTCGTAGTAAAACTGCATAAGCCTAATGTGAAGTTAAACTGTACTGTTAGCTAGATAACATTAGCTGGCTGGCTTGCTAGCTAAAGTTACGTGTACACTCTCCATTTTCTGGAGGATCGAGTTTGGAAATCAGTGAAATTCGAGTATGATAGCTAAGGAGATGGAGAAAAAACCTTACATCTTCAATCCAAGTTTAACCATGGTATTCGAAAGGAGACTAGTCAATCCATGATGTATACGGGTAAAATAGTCTAGCTAGATACATTTTCAGATATTGCACTTTTCGAATTTTGAAACAAAGTGGTTTCATTTCAAGTTAAATTGTACTGTTAGCTAGCTAGCTAATGTTAGCTGGCTGGCTTGCTAGCTAATGTTACATGTATGATATTGTTATTCATATCTCAGAGCCATTTGCTTGAACCTGGTTGGTTAGCTACCTGCAGATTCATGCAGGGAGGTAACGTCTTGAGTTGGGATTATGGTTCCTTGTTAACGTAGCTAGCTAGCTAACTACATGTCTCAACAAAAGACTCTCATCTGAGTTTGCCAGAGTGCAGAATATGGCTGGTTTCAGTAAACATTGGCAAAAAAGCGTAATAAAATTGTTGCCAGCAGCACAGTTAGTCACCAACGCTCTGGATAGCATAAAAACAGTCTAATCCCCTCTGCTAGGTCGAGTGAAATGGTCAGTGTGGGGTGTTCTCTCATTTCTGTCTGGAAGTAGCTAGCAAGCTAGCCAATGTTAACCTGTTTGCTTGGGTGCTTGACTGCCGTTGTGAGGTCAGAACGTTCGGATCAACCCTACTCATCGGTCAGAACATCCAGTGTGCGCTTTGAATGCTCCAAGAGAGAAACGCTCTGAATTTACGAACGGACAATCTGACAGCACAGTTTCAGTCACCAACGCTCTGGATAACATAACAGCCTAACCAGCTCTGCTAGGGTGAGTAATGTTCAGTGAGCTGTTCTCTCATTTGTGTCTGGAAGTAGCAACCTTTTAGCTTGGGTGCTCGACTGCTGTTGTTAGTGCAGAACGCTCGGATCAACCCTTAAAGAGATGGGTGAGGCTAAAGCTTAAGAGGGTGTGAACAATGCTGAATGGGTGTAGACAAAGAAGGGCTCTCCAGTTGGCGTACCAAAACATTCAAAGGCCATTTTCTCAGAAGTGAGTTTACAAGTTGATCAACTTTCAAAGCAAAATTACGTTCCCATTGTTCCTCAACTGTAATGTATGATATACCATTTTGTAGCTCTGAGTCACTTTTTATCCAATGTAATAAACACAATTTCAAATTTTGCTACATAAGAACAATTTGAGCTGGTCGGTCACATATATGAATGGACAAAGCCATCGATCACACGTCACCATTGATTCCTATGTAAAGACTCAATAGCGCATTTGAACTCAGATGGCGTCTCATGGAGATATAACGTTCAGTTTGAGCTACTCCAGGAAGTGACATTGAAGGCTGACTCAGTGCTGTCCCTTCTCATTGAGCAACTCAAGTTGAAGGCCCACCGGGGTACTGCAGACTGCCATTAGCGACTAAATAAAAAAATAATTGGTTCAAGGACATACATCTCGTCTATTAGAAGCTATTGCTGGCACCATGATTGACTTCTAAGCTCTTTTTTTACTTACATGAAAATTGACGAAGATTGCCATTTTCCATTCACTATGAAGTGTTCTGCAAACAATGCCTGGAGCATTATAGTATTCCGTGGCTTCAATGGGGGTGGCAGTAAATCTACCATGGGACAGACCCCCAGACGTAGAGTCCCTGTCTCCCCAAAGGTCCAAAGACAGGAACCAAAGCACAACATATTTGTCTAAAGAACTAGGAGCCATTCCCTCTTTGGGCTGTCCCCTAGTCCCAAACCTCATGTATCTCTAAAGCCCCAGTCTGTCCAAAGATCCAAAAACCAGACCCAAAGGTAAATAATGTTATTCTAAAGAACAATTCAGACTGTGCCCTAGTCCCGAAGCCTCATTTATCAGCTTAAAGACCCAAATTACCTCTAAATGTCTCCAGGGCCACAACCTCTCTAACGGACCCCTAAGACCCAGGGCCAGGGCCATGGGGCCTGGACCCACAGCCCACTGGACTGGTCCCAAGAATAACGAGCCATGTAGGACCCAGGGCCAGGTTCAATTCTCCTCTCTGAGGATCAGTGAGCTCACAGTGCCCCAGAACAGGGCACACAACCAATAAAAAGATACCCTAGAGACCCTCTTTTAGGCCAAATAACCCGAGGTTTGTCTAACTGCTACTTGTACCACAACCCAGAGCCACAGGACCAGCTAGGACACACAGCCAAGACACAGATACCCTAGAACCCCTCTCTCTTAGCCCAAAGACCCAGAGCCTCCCCTTACTGCTACCACTACCCCAAAACTATCTTGTTGAGCCATGTTCGATCCACAACGTATGGAAAATTGGCTTCAGTCTGTATGATAGAAAATCAAGAAATACAATCAGATCTATAATTATGTTCACCCTTTATAAAGATGAACAAAAAAGACTGTATCAAATAAAAAAACAAATACTGAGTTATATTGAATGCTCAAAACATTGGGAAATTCTATTATTTTAAACTAATACAATTGCTCAGAGAAATTGATTTTGTTTAACAAGTAATACAAAACAATCTCAAAAAGACAGGGTCAAAATTATTGGGACCCCTTTTTTCAATACTTTATTAACACCCTCCCCTTAAGAAATCAAAATTGTGAGAATGTACAACAAATTAGGAAAACAACTATTTTTCTGAGCAATTGTATTAATATAAAAATAATATTATTTTCATTTTTTTTGGAGCATGCATTTGAGCTCGGTATTTGTATAATTTATTTTATCATGTTTTTTTTCTCTTCTTTCTCAAGAGTGAACATAATTATGGACCTGACTGTCGGTCAGGATGGCGCCGGAGGGTAGGGCTGCCGTCTTATCGGCTCTTAAAAACCTCTTAAGTCTACCCCCTCCTTTTTCGAACATTCTGTTAAAAATCGCGCAACTTTTCAGCGTCCTGCTACTCATGCCAGGAATATAGTATATGCATATGATTAGTATGTGTAGATAGAAAACACTCTGAAGTTTCTAAAACTGGTTAAATCACGGCTTTGACTATAACAGATCGTGTGTTTCATTGAAAAGTGCAAGAAAAACTGCTCTCTGAAAGCTAAAAATTATTTCCATGCGTCACTTTCATGGGTTGTTAAAATTATTGTTAATTATCGACCTGCATGCAATTCCTACAGATTCCACACGATGTCGCCATTGTCGTCATTTTCAAGGGACTTTTTTCTTTGTAAATCCAACTTACTGGATTCCATTTCTTCCGGTCTCCACCAGGATGTTTTGAATGTGCACATTGGCAGCCATTGATTTGAAAACGAGGAGCTATTGAATATACATCGCCCTGTAATCATTTTGATAGATTATAAACGTTTACTAATACCTAAAGTTGGATTACAAAAGTATTTCGAAGTGTTTTGTGAAAGTTTGTCGTCGACTTTTTTAATTTTAAAAAATGACGCAGCGTTTAAAAACGATGTTTTTTTCTGAATGACACAGCTTCCATAGAAAGCTATTTTGGGTATATATGGACCGATTTAAACGAAAAAAAGACCCAATAGTGATGTTTATGGGGCATGTAGGAGTGCCAAGAAAGAAGCTCGTCAAAGGTAATGAATGTTTTATATTTTATTTCTGCGTTTTGTGTAGCGCCGGCTAAGCTATATCTTTATTTACATCGCATTCAGGCATTTTGAGGTGTTGCATGCTATCAGATAATAGCTTCTCATGCTTTCGCCGAAAAGCATTTTAAAAATCTGACTTGTTGGCTAGGTTCACAACGAGTGTAGCTTTAATTCAATACCCTGCATGTGAATTTTGATTAAGGTTTGAGTTTTAACGAGTACATTTAGCATTTAGCGTAGCGCATTTGCATTTCCAGGTGTCTACTTGAGACATCTGCGTCTCAAGTAGGAGCAAGAAGTTTTAACCAACCATGCTATTTTGTTAGGTTTTTTTTGTGTAGTTCGTAAATTGTTTTGAACATGTTTCTGCTACTGTCTCTCATGACCGAAAGAGCTTCTGGACATCAGAACTGAGATTACTCACCTCAAGTTGGACAAGGAGTTCTTCTTCAATGAGTCGGACATGAGGAATATACTACGGACACCCGAACAGGCCCAGATCCCTGTGATTCGCTGGAAAAGGAAACATAGGTTTCGCAGAAAGAGATCTGGATGCCTTGTGAGGATCAGGCGATAAGTGGCCAATCTGCCCATGTGTTCCATTCTGCTAGCTAATGTTCAATTGCTGGAAAATAAATGGGACAAACTGAAAGCATGCGTATTCCACCAACAGGACATTTAAAACTGTAATATCTTATGTTTCACCGAATCGTGGCTGAATGACGACATTAAGAACATACAGTGGCAGGTTATACACTCTATCGGCAGGACAGAACAGCAGCCTCTGGTAAGACACAGGGCAGGGGCCTATGCATATTTGTTAACAATAACTGGTGCTTGATATCAAAGGAAATCTCAGCGTTTTGCTCACCTGAGGTAGAGTATGTCATAAGCTGTAGACCACACTATCTACCTAGAGATTTTTCATCTGTGTTTGTCGTAGCTGTCTACATACCACCACAGAGGATGGCACTAAAACCACACTCAATGAGCTGTATTCCACCATAAGCAAACAATAAAACAAGGCCACGCTCCTAGTGGCCGGGGACTTTAATGCAAGGAAACTTCAATCAGTTTTACCTCATTTCTATCAGCATGTAAAATGTGCAAGCAGAGGGAAGAACATTCTAGACCACCTTTACTCCACACACAGAGACAAGTACAAAGCTCTCCCTCGCCCTCCATTTGGCAAATCTGACCATAACTCTATCCTCCTGATTCCTTCTTACAGGCAAAAATGTAACGAGGAAGCACCAGTGATTCGGTCTATAAAAAGTGGTCAGATGACGCAGATGCTAAACTACAGGGCTGTTTTGCTAGCAGAGACTGGAATATGTTCAGGGATTCTTCCGATGGCATTGAGGAGTACTCCACATCAGTCACTGGCTTTATCAATAAGTGCATCGAGGACTTTGTCCCAAAAATGTGACTGTACATACATACCCCAACCAGAAGTCATGGATTACAGGCAACAATCGCACTGAACTAAAGGGTAGAGCTGCCGAATTCACGGAGCGGGACTTTAACCCGGAAGCTTATACGAAATCTCGCTATGCCCTCCGACGAACCATCAAACAGGCAAAGCGTCAATACAGGACTATGATTGAATCGTACTACACCGGCTCCGATGATCGTCGGATGTGGCAGGGCTTGCAAACCATTACAGACTACAAAGGGAAGCACAGCCGAGAGCTGCCCAGTGACGACCTAAATAACTTCTATGCTTGCTTCGAGGCAAGTAACACTGAAACATGCATGAGAGCATCAGCTGTTCCATACGACTGTGTGATCACGCTCTCTGCAGCCAATGTAAGTAAGACCTTTAAACAGGTCAACATTCAGATTACAGGACATGTACTCCAAGCATGCGCTGACCAACTGACAAGTGTCTTCACTGACATTTTCAACCTCTCCCTGTCTGAGTCTGTACCAACATGTTTCAAGCAGACCACCATAGTCCCTGTTCCCAAGGCCACTAAGGTAACCTGCCTAAACGACTAGCAATCCATAGCACTCACATCTGTAGCCATGAAATGCTTTGAAATGCTGGTAATGGCTCACATCAACACCATTATCCCAGAAACCCTAGACCCACTCCAATTTGTATACGGCTGCAATAGATCCACAGATGATGCAATCTCTATTGCACTCCACACTTCCCTTTCCCACCTGGACAAAAGGAACATCTATGTGAGACTACAGCTCAGCATTCAACACCATAGTTCCCTCAATGCTCAACACTACACTAAGGACCCTGGGACTAAACACCTCCATCTGCAACTGGATCCTGGACTTCCTGATGGGCCGCCCCCAGGAATTAAGGGCGGGTAGCAATACATCCGCCACGCTGATTCTCAACACGGGGGCCCCTCAGGGGTGCGTGCTCAGGCCCCTCCTGTACTCCCTGTTCACTAATGACTGCATGGCCAGGCACGACTCCAACGCCATCATTAAGTTTGCTGATGACACAACAGTGGTAGGCCTGATCACCGACAACAATGAGACAATCTATAGGGAAGAGATCAGAGACCTGGCAGTGTGGTGCCAGGACAACAACCTCTCCCTCAATGTGAACAAGACAAAGGAGATGATTGTGGACTACAGGAAAAGGAGGACCGAGCACTCCCCCATTCTCATCGACGGGGTTGTAGTGGAGCAGGTTGAGAGCTTAAATTTCCTTAGCGTCCACATCACCTACAAACTAACATGGTCCAGGCACACCAACACAGTCGTGAAGAGGGCACGACAAAACATATTCCCCCTCAGGAGACTGAAAAGTTTTGGCATGGGTCCTCAGATCCTCAAAGTTTTTACAGCTGCACCATCGAGAGCATCCTGACGGGTTGCATCACTTCCTGGTATGGCAACTGCACAGCTTCCGACCGCAAGGCACTGCAGAGTGTAGTGCGTTCGACCCCAAGGCACTGCAGAGTGTAGTGCCCAGTACATCACTGGGGCCAAGCTTCCTGCCATTCAAGACCTTTATACCAGACGGTGACAGAGGAAGGCGCTAAAATTGGTCAAAGACTCCATCCACCCTACTCATAGACTGTTCTCTTTGCTACCATTCATCAAGCAGCACCGGAGCGCCAAGTCTAGGTCCAAGAGGCTTCTAAAAAGCTTCTACCCCCAAGCCATAAGACTCATAAACAGATAATCAAATGGCTACCCAGACTATTTGCATTGCCCTGCTTCTACTCTCTGTTATTATTTATGCATAGCCACTTTAATAACTCTACCTACATGTACATAAATACCTCGACACCGGTGCCCCCGCAAATTGACACATTGACTCTTTACCGGTACCCACTGTATATAGCCCCACTATTATTACTTACTGCTGCTCTTTAATTATTTGTTATTCTTATCTCTTACTTTTTTGTTGTTGTATTTTCTTAAAACGGAATTGTTGGTTAAGAGCTTGTAAGTAAATATTTTACTATTGTATTCGGCGCATGTGACAAATGAAAGTTGATTCTGATTAGATCTATTTTTTTTTTTACCCTCCACAACCCCACCTCTTCGGAGGACAAGTATCTTAGTTTTTTTACAGCTTTTTTGCTACATATACATATACATTTTACATATTTATTTTACATACACATTTGACATACATGGTACTTTTATATAAAGCAGTCACATAACAATAATACATTACCAAACATAAACTTTTTAATCCCAACCCTCAGCCACTCAGCCCATCCCACCTATCACCATAGACCTCGGCTCTTTAACCCCACCCCTCAGCCACTCAGCCCATCCCACCTATCACTATAGACCTCAGCTCTTTAACCCCACCCCTCAGCCACTCTCAGCCCATCCCACCTATCACCATAGACCACCCTCATTTGGTTTCCATGTGTCATATGTTTTTCAATTGTGCTGTGATGTTTTACAAAATGTTTGTACCTTTCTAATCATATTTTATCCACAGGTTGTGAGTTTAAGATGAAAATATTTCCTATAAGTATTATTCTATTATTTATTGATAACTATGGCTTTCCAAATCACCCAACACTGCTATTTGTAACGTCATTTTAATTGCATGTTGTGATTTTTTAACCATTCCTGAACCTGTGACCAGAAACAAGCTACATAAGGGCAATACCAGAATAAATGATCTATTGATTCTGTCTCTTCGCAGCAAAATCTACATAGCTGAGATTGTTGTATGCCCCATATACTGTATATAGCATTCTGTTGATGGCAAGAATTGTGTATAATAATTTACATTGAAATACTCTAAGTGTTGAATCAAGTGCCGTTTTTTGTACCCATTCATAAACCATATGCCATGGAATTGGTACATCAGATCTCCTCCCATTTATTTTGTAACCTGTATGGCGCAGCTGTCAACATTTACGTCCTCAGATGAAACTGGTATATTTTTTTCTATTTATGTTAGTTCCTTTCAGACAGTTTGTATCTTAAATATATGGCAGGAAAACAAGTTCCCTACCTTCTCCCTTTTCCACTTGCCTCCTCCATTTTTGTAATAGTGCTGCAGTCATTTGGTTGTACATTTGGATTGAGCAGATATTACCACAGATTTTTGATAACTGCATATGTGACATAACTCCTCCATTTCTATTCATAATATTATTAACAAATATAATACCATTTTTAAACATGTTTTCCATAAATAATGTTTTTTTTTTGTTAATGAGTAGATTTGAATTTAACCTTGACATATTTCTTCTATCTTTTCTGGAGGATAAAACTGAAATTGTAACCAGCTTTCTATGGCTTGCTTAAGAAATGGCAATACTTTAAACCACATTTTATTTTCAATTAATTGGAAATGAGAAATCGTAATCTGTTTAAAGACAAAAAGGCAATTTTTTAACTAAGGATGAGCCTTTCTTAATAATCTACTGTGGAACCAGTTTGGGTTTAAGTATAATTTATGTGTGAGTGACGCTTTTAGTGAGAGGTTTAAAACCCAAACTCATATTCATTATATAAATAAGCATGTTTAATTTTGTCTGGCTTAGCATCCCAAATAAAATGAAATATTTTTTGCTCATATGATTAAAAAAATTAGTCATCTGGAGTAGGCAGTGCCATTAGTAAGTAAGTAAACTGTGATAGGATCAAAGAGTTCATCAATGTGATTTTTCCATAGATAACCTCTCCATGGTTGCAGAATCTTGTCTATTTTTGCTAACCTTCTATTGAAATTAATTGTGGTAAGTTCATTTATATTTTTTGAGCTGTGAATACATATCAGGTATGTCTACTTCACCATCCTCAAATTTTATTGGTAAACTACATGGCAGTGTAAACAATGTATTCTTTAACGATCCAATATGTAATATGGTACACTTGTCATAATTATGATGAGAGGCTAGAAAAGTGATCAAGATTTTCAACGAGACTATGCAGGGATCCAGATTGCGGATATAAGGAAAAACTAGAATCATCGCCATACAGTGACACTTTTGTTTTTATCCCCCAGATTTCTAACCCCTTGATGTTCTTGTTGGATCTCATTTTAATAGCTAGTATTTCAATGGCCATAATGAATAGATATAGAGCCAACGGACAGCCATGTTTTACTTCTCTTAAAAGCTCAATACTTTCTGAGATGTAACAGTATAGCTTCCGTCCCTCTCCTCGTCTTGAACCAGGGACCCTCTGCACACATTGACAACAGCCACCCTCGAAGCATCGTTACCCATCGCTCCACAAAAGCCTCGGCCCTTGCAGAGCATGGGGAACAACTACTTCAAGGTCTCAGAGCGAGTGACGTCACCAATTGAAACGCTATTAGCACGCACCCCGCTAACCATTTCACATCTGTTACACTCACCCCTCTTTTGACCTCCTCCTTTTCCGCAGCAACTAGTGATACGGATCAACAAAGTCAATGTAACAGTATAGCTTCCGTCCCTCTCCTCGCCCCTACCTGGGCTCGAACTAGGGACCCTCTGCACACATCGACAACAGCGACCCTCGAAGCATCGTTACCCATAGCTCCACAAAAGCCACAACTTTTGCAGAGCTTGGGGAACAACTACATCACCGATTGAAATGCTATTAGCGCGCATCCCGCTAACTAGCTAGCCATTTCACATCGGTTACATAACCATTATTTACTATTTTACATCTGGGATTGCTGCACGTGACTTCAACCCATTGTATGAGAGATTCAACGAAATTAATGTAATCCAGGCATTTATATATAAATTCTAGTCATACTTTATCAAACGCATTTTTAAAATCTGCTATGAAGACCAGGCCTGGAATCTTTGATATTTCATAATGTTCAATTGTTTCAAGTAATTGTCGTATATTATCTCCAATATATTGTCCATGTAAGAAATCTGTCTGATCAGGATAGACAATATCTGGTATAACCATTTTTATTCTACATGCTTTGCATTTCGCCAGGATTTTTGCATTGCAACATTGAAGTGTTAGAGGCCTCCAGTTTTTTAAATGGACTGGATCTTTATACTTACCACCTGGGTCCTGTTTTAGTAGTAATGAAATCAGACATTCTTGTTGAGTACCTGAAAGTCTACCATTTGTACAAGTTATTAAAACATGCTAATAAGGGATCTTTGAGTACATCAACAAAAGGTCTCGTATACCTCTACTGGTATACCGTCAAGCCCTGGTGTTTTTTCAGACTAAAAAGATTTTATTCCCTCAAAAGGTTCTTCTGTAAAATTCCTCAGAAATACGTTGTGGACATTGTTAAAAACTTTTTCACTTCTTAGGGATCAGGCCCCTTTTTCTCAATTTCTGCCTGAATGATGTGCCCAAAGCAAACTGCCTGTAGCTCAGGCCCTGAAGCCAGGATATGCATATAATTGGTACCATTGGAAAGAAAACACTTTGGAGGTGGTTAAATGTTTTTATCTAAGGGTTTTATCTAGCAAAACAACACTACATGTTATCTCTGGGACCCTTTGGATGACGAATCAGAGGAAGATTTTCAAAAAGAAAGTGAATACTTCATCTTTATATGTGAATGTATGAAACCTGTGCCTGTGGAAAAATATTTTGATGTGGGGCGCCGTCCTCAAACAATCTCATGGCATGTTTTCGCTGTAATAGCTTCTGTAAATTGGACAGGGCAGTTAGAGTAACAAGAATTTAAGCCGATAGCGAAAACATGCCATGAAAATATTTTTACACCGGCACAGGATTCATAAATTCACAAATAGTGATTAAATATTCACTTACTTTTTGAAAATCTTCCTCTGTTTGTCATCCAAAGGGTCCCAGCTAAATCATGTAATGTCGTTTTGTTAGATAAAATCCTTCTTTATATCCCAAAAAGTCAGTTTAGTTGGTACCATCGATTTGAGTAATCCTCTCGGCAGAGAAAGGAATCCAAAAATCTACCCCTAAACTTTGTTTCAACAAGTCAAAATACGTTTCTATTTTCTCCTCAGATACCCTAAAATGTAATCAAACTATAATCAAACTTTTTCTTACGGAAAGAATAGAAACCGATTTTTTGCAGGGGCTACTTGTCTTCACAGCGCGCAAACACGAATTTACAAGACTGTGTCCCTGTACTAAAACTGATATTTCTTATTCGTTTTGGAAGTTACATTCCTGAAACTTTGAACATAGACTGCTGATACCCTGTGGAAGCCATAGGAATTGCATGCTGGGAGCTAATTTCCTCTTTCCATTGCAAGAGGATGGTCTCTACAACCAATTCCGGATGGTTTTTCATTGGATTTCCTCCTACCATATCTATTGTGTTATATTCTCCTACATTATTTTATCATTTCTACAAACTTCTAAGTGTTTTCTTTCCAATGGTGCCAATTATATGCATATCCTGGCTTCAGAGCCTGAGCAACAGGCAGTTGACTTTGGGCATGTCATTCAGTCAGAAATTGAGAAAAAAGGGGCCTAGACCGAAGAAGTTAACCAATCTTGCCACCAGAGCCCAAAGCGCTCCCTGTAGGATAAAGTGTCCTCTTTAGACCTTGTGTTAGTTTGAATATCTGCAGCTTGAATACCCTTTGCCTGACTTGACCCATAGACCCAGCACCAATAGTTATGATAGCAAATGGATTATAAAACGCTAGTAACAAAAGATAATGGATCAACCCAAAAAGGGTTTTGTTAGGTAATGTACATGAGATAGTCTAAAAGGCTCTGACACACATAGGCTAGCTGTTGTATGGCCTCAATAGATTGCTTGCTGTCCCCCTGCTTCCTAAAAACTGACCCGCAAGTAAAATCACACTCTTGTGTCCCTCTTGCACTGATGTTAAGTGTGTGTGTGTGTGTGTGTGTGTGTGTGTAGCTGTGTCTCTGCTGTAACTGCTAAAGAGGTCACTCAGCTCAAGGGATGGAGCATTGCACTTTCTGCTTCTGGAAAACATTTGGGAATAGGTCGACAAATTAACAACATACTTTCAGAGAAGGACACTCAACATGTACTGCACTGACACAGATGATTAATGATTTGTTGAAATAAATGGATAATCAGAAGATTGTGCGATTACTGTTAGATTTCAGAGCAGCCTTTGATATTATTGACCATAACCTGTTGTTGAAAAAAATGTGTGTTATGGCTTTTCAACCTCTGCCATATTGTGGCTTCAGAACTATCTATCTAATAGAACACATAGGGTTTTCTTTAATTAAACTTCCCTAATGTTAAACATGTAAAGTGTGGTGTACTGCAGGGTAGCTCTCTTAGCACTCTAATCTTTTTTTATTTTCACCAATAACCTGAATTAAATAAAGCCTGTGTGTCCATGTATGCTGATGATTCAAACCTATACGTGTCGGTAACCACAGCTTTTGAATTATTTAATTTAACCTTTATTTAACTAGGCAAGTCAGTTATGAATAAATTCTTATTTACAATGACAGCCTACCCCGGCCAAACCCTAACCCTTGACGACGCTGAGCCAATTGTGCGCCACCCTATCGGACTCCCAATCATGGCCGGTTGTGATACAGCCCAGGATTGAACCAGGGTCTGTAGTGACATCTCTAGCACTAAGATGCAGTGCCTTAGACAGCTGCGCCACTCAGAGTTGCAGTCAGATTTAGAATGGGTGGCTAGTAATAAACTGATCATGAACATCTCTAAAACTAAGTGCATTGTATTTGGTACAAATAATTCTAAAAGACCTAGCTAGACCTCAGCTGAATCTGATAATGAATTGTGTGGCGGTTGAGCAAGTTGAGGAGACTAAATTACTTGGTGTTACGTTAGATTGTAAACTGTCATGGTCAAAACAAACAGATTCAATGGTTGTAAATATGGCGAGATGTATGTCTGTGATAAAGAGATGCTTTTAATGACACCACAGTCCACTAATCACAGAAGGACCTAGCTAATTTGCAGCTGGCCCAGAACAGATGTTTAGCTCTTCATTGTAATCAGAGGGCTAATATCAATACTATGCATGCAAGTCTCTCTTGGCTAAGAATTGAGGAAAGACTGACTGCAGACTTCTTGTTTTTATAAGAAAGACTAATGTGTTGGAAATTCAAAATTGTTTGCATAGTCAATTTACATACAGCACTGACACACACACTTACCCCACCAGACATGCCACCAGGGGTCTTTTCACAGTTCCCAGGTCCAAAACATATTCAAGGAAATGCACAGTATTATACAGAGCCGTGATAGCATTGAACTCCCTTCCATCTCATGTTGCTCAAATGAACAGCAAACCTGGTTTCAAAAAACAAATAAAGCAACACATCACGGCACAACGCCTCTCCCCCATGTGACCTACTTTTTGTGCGTATGTACTGACATATACGCTCACCGGCTGAAATAGCCCATTCATGACAAGGATCGACGAGTTGTGCGTTCCGAGATGCCATTCTGCACGCTACTGTTGTACTGCACCATTATTTACCTGTTTGTGACCTGCCCATTAGTTTGCATGATTCTTGCCATTCTCCTTTGACCTCTCTCATCAATGAGCTGTTTCCACCCACAGAAATGCTGCTGACTCAATGTTTTTTGTTTGTTTCACCTATCTCAGTAAACCCTAGACACTGTCGTACATGAAGCGCCCAGGACGGCAGCCTTGTCTGAAATTCTGGATCTTGCACGCCTGGCTCCGACAATCATACCACGCTCAAAGTCACTTAGGTCACTCATTTAGCCTGTTCTAACATTCAATCGAACTGTAACTGAATACCCCATTGCCTGTCTGCTTGCTTTATATAGCAAGTCAATGCCACGTGACTAATTTTCTTGAACGGGTTGTAACTGATCTGGTTTACTGTTTTTATGTATGTAAATTGTAAAGTCTTTTGTCTGTAATGTCTTTTTTGTTATGTGTCGGACCCCAGTAAAACTAGCTGTTGCCATTGGCATCGGTTAATGGAGATCTTAATCAAATCTAAAGTATCTAAACATGGGTTAGCGGAACCTAAGTTAGTGTTCTTTAGACCCCTGCCATTTGCTGAGTTGAGCAACCAGTTTAAAGCAAACAATATTATCCTGTCGACTGTTGTGTGACCAGTGTTTGTAATATAGCAGGGATTATTTTGTTATCTTTCAGATGCACTGGCCTTTGAATCAGAGTTCAAGATGTTTTAGCCATAGAGATCCTATTATTCTAAATCCTAATTCTATAGTGTTAGCCCTATGTACAAATAACTATAGGAAGAGAGGTCTAGATGTGTTAGTGGAAGCTTGGACAGGTCAAGGCAGTGTGTAGCCTGGGGGCATAACAAGGCTGCAGTACCTGGACTGGACCAGTGAGGGGACTGCATCATACATACATGATGAGGGTCAGATGCTTTGGTTTACACACAGTGCCATCAGAAAGTATTCACACCACTTGACCTTTTCCACAATTTGTTGTCTTACAGCCTGCATTTAAAATTGATTAAATTGAGATTGTATGTCACTGGCCTAAAAAAACATGAACACTGAGAGGCTACACCGAACACTAACACCCAGACATCACCCGCCGCCCTGCGCTTCACTCTCGCTCTTCACATTCAACCAGAGACAGACAACAACACAGTTGTGCGGGGGGCTGGTGTTGCGTCCAGGGCCATGCAGGGAACATTTAAGTCCCCGGCGGAGCTGGGAAATGTTTGTTCCATTGGACTGTCGGCGTGCAGCAGTGAAAAATAATTTGAATCTGCTGTGGACTAGCGTGCTATTAAAATTATAATCTGCAATGTTTGTGTTAACCTCTTTGGGCTAGAAGGCAGTACTTTGACGTCTGGATGACAAGCGTGACCAAAGTAAACTGCCTGTTACTCAGGCCCAGAAGCTAGGATGTGCATATACTGTGGGGCAAAAAAGTATTTAGTCGGCCACCAATTGTGCAAGTTCTCCCACTTAAAAAGATGAGAGAGGCCTGTAATTTTTATCATAGGTACACTTCAACTATGACAGACAAAATGAGGGAAAAAAATCCAGAAAATCACATTGTAGGATTTTTTATGAATTTATTTGCAAATTATGGTGGAAAATAAGTATTTGGTCACCTACAAACAAGCAAGATTTCTGGCTCTCACAGACCTGTAACTTCTTCTTTAAGAGGCTCCTCTGTCCGCCACTCGTTACCTGTATTAATGGCACCTGTTTGAACTTGTTATCAGTATAACAGACACCTGTCCACAACCTCAAACAGTCACACTCCAAACTCCACTATGGCTAAGACCAAAGAGCTGTCAAAGGACACCAGAAACAAAATTGTAGACCTGCACCAGGCTGGGAAGACTGAATCTGCAATAGGTAAGCAGCTTGGTTTGAAGAAATCAACGGTAAACGGATAATTTCAAAATCTGAGATGATAGGGTTATTAACAAAAGGCTGTGTTTCACTATATTTCACTTGTGATTTCATGAATATGAATATTTTCTAGTAATATTTTTTGACCGTTGCGCTATGCTAATTAGTGTAGTTGATGACAATTTTCCTGGATCCGGGATGGGTAGTTCTAAGAGGTTAAATAAAGATGATTGTTTGAATAATTATCCAAGTCTCTCTCAGGACTGAAATTTCCATGACAAAAGTCCACTGTTGCGTCGTGTGTATAGGTGGCAGGGAAGTCAGGCGCAGGAGAGTCAAAATGAAGTGTAAATTGAGTCTTTTAATAAATGTCAACAGAACATGCTCCATAACACTAAAAGGTACAGACATGAAAAAACATGGGTACGAGGACCCGTCGCGCAGCAACACAACAAAATAACAACACTGACAATAAAACAATCTCTGACAAAGACATGAGGGGAAACAGAGGGTTAAATACACAATATGCAATGAATGGGATTGAAAACAGGTGTGTTGGAAGACCAACAAAACCAATGGAAAATGAAAAATGGATCAATGATGGCTAGAAGACCGGTGACGTCGAACGCCGAGCACGGCCCGAACAAGGAGAGGCAACGACTTTGGCAGACGTCGTGACAACTGTTTGCAGCTGACCCTGCTCTAATAGAAATAACCTGAGTATGTCTACTTCTGCTAAGTTTCTCAGTTTTTTTTGAAAGCAGTATCCAAATCCATTGGATGTAGTGATCACAATATAGTAGCCATATCTAGGAAAACCAAAGTTCCAAAGGTCGGGGCTAATATTGTGTATAAAAGGTCATACAATAAGTTTTGTTGTGATTCCTATGTTGTTGATGTGAAAAATATTTGATGGTCCGTGGGGTGTAATGACAAGAAACTGGATGCTGCACTTGACACATTCAGGAAATTGCTTATCCCAGTTACTAATAAGCATGCACCCATTAAGAAAAGGACTTTAAAAAACTGTTAACTTCTTATGGGTAGGTGGGACGGTAACGTTATAAATATTTACCTTTCATAAAACCACAAGTGTAATACATCAAAATAAACCTTAACTTCTTGTTAATCCAGCCGCTGTGTCAGATTTGTGTCAAAAGGGTTTACGGCGAAAGCACACCATACGATTATCTGAGGACAGCGCCCCGCATACAAAAGCATAACGAACATATTTCAACCAGGCAAGTGGGCCACGAAAGTCAGAAATAGATAAATAATAAATGCCTTACCTGTGATGATCTTCTTCTGTTGGCACTCGAAAAGGTCCCAGATACATCACAAGTGGTTCTTTTGTTCGATAATGTCCTTCTTTATATCCATAAAAACTCAGTTTAGCTGGCGCGCTTCAGTCAATAATCCACCCAGTTTCCCATCAAAATGCATACAAAATGAATCCCAAACGTTACTAATAAACTTTTCCAAACAAATCAAACGTTTATAATCAAACCTTAGGTATCCTAATACATAAATAAACGATAAAATTTAAGACGGAGAATCGTTATTGTCTTTAACGGAGAGAAATACCAAAGAACGCGCTCTCTTCCACGCGCTTGGAAACACTGCATGGGAGCCACCTAGAAAAAAAAACAATTTCTAGGCAAATTTTTCCATAAACCAGCATGAAACTCTTTCTAAAGACTGTTGACATCTAGTGGAACTGCAATCTGGGAGGACTTTGCCCTATAATAAACGAGAGCCATTGAAAAAAGTGGTAGGCTGAAATTATAATATTTTTATAATTATAATATTTTTGGATGGTTTGTCCTCAGGGTGCCATTTTAGTTCTGTTATACACAGACATTATTTTAACAGTTTTAGAAATGTTATAGTGTTTTCTATCCAAATCTACCAATTATATACATATCCTAGCTTTGGGCCTTCATCCGGACGTGAAAATAACAGAACTTATGGAGCAGGTGAAACTCAGAGGAAAAAACATTCCGATTTTTTTTTTTTTAGGTCACTTTTTTCATTGGGAATCCAGATTTCTAAGGGACATTCTTCCAGTTCCTACCGCTTCCACTGGATGTCACCAGTTTTTAGAAATTGGTTGAGGTTTTTCCTTTGTGTAATGAAGAAGTAGCCCTGTTCAAAACAAGGGTCACTTCAAGTGTACTGTTTGTTAGAGGTGCGTGACCAGAAAGGTAGCGTCAGTATGATTTCTTCCTGTATTGAACACAGATCCCGTCTTCAATTTGATCAATTATTTACTTTAAAAAAATACCTAAAGTTGTATTACAAAAGTAGTTTGAAATGTTTTGGCAAAGTTTACAGGTAACTTTTGAGATATTTTATAGTCACCTTGCTCAAGTTGGAACAGGGGTTTTTCTGGATCAAACGCGCCAAATAAATGGACATGTTAGATATATATCGACGGAATTAATCGAACAAAAGGACCATTTGTGATGTTTATGGGACATATTGGAGTGCCAACAAAAGAAGCTCGTCAAAGGTAAGGCATGATTTATATTTTTATTTCTGCTTTTTGTGTCGCCTCTGTAAGGTTGAAATATGTTCTCTCTTTGTTTACGGAGGTGCTATCCTCAGATAATAGCATCGTTTGCTTTCGCCGAAAAGCCTTTTTGAAATCTGACATGTTGGCTGGATTCACAACACGTGTAGCTTTAATTTGGTATCTTACGTGTGATTTCATGAAAGTTGGATTTTTATAATAATTTATTTGAATTTGGCGCTCTGCATTTACTCTGGCTTTTGGCTAGCGTCCCACATATCAGTCATGGTGGGTCAGTCATGGTGTGGGGTGGCATTTCTTTGGGGGGCCGCACAGTGCTCCAAAGTGCTCGCCAGAGGTAGCCTGACTGCCATTAGGTACGGAGATGAGATCCTCAGACCCCTTGTGAGACCATAAGCTGGTGCGGTTGGCCCTGGGTTCCTCCTAATGCAAGACAATGCTAGACCTCATGTGGCTTGAGTGTGTCAGCAGTTCCTGCAAGAGGAAGTCATTGATGCTATGGACTGGCCTGCCCGTTCCCCAGACCTGAATCCAATTGAGCACATCTGGGACATCATGTCTCGCTCCATCCACCAACGTGGCGTTGCACCACAGACTGTCCAGGAGTTGGCGGATGCTTTAGTCCAGGTCTGGGAGGAGATCCCTCAGGAGACCATCTGCCACCTCATCAGGAGCATGCCCAGGCGTTGTAGGAAGGTCATACAGGCACGTGGAGGCCACACACACTACTGAGCCTCATTTTGACTTGTTTTAAGGACATTACATCAAAGTTGGATCAGCCTGTAGTGTGGACTCCAAATCCAGACTTCCATGGGTTGATAAATTTGATTTCCATTGATAATTTTTGTGTGATTTTGTTGTCAGCACATTCAACTATGTAAAGAAAAAAGTATTTAATAAGAATATTTAATTCCTTCAGATCTAGGATGTGTTATTTTAGTGGTCCCTTTATTTTTTTGAGCAGTGTGTATATATATATATATATATATATATATAGTCACAAACCGGCTCGAAGTCAGTAACAAAAAGGGATACAACGTGGATAAGGTATAACAAATATATATTTATTAACTGAAGTAACGTAAATACAATTAACAGCAGTGTGTGTAGTCTGTAATCAGTAGTGTAAGTGAGTGGTTGCTTGCATAGATGTGATAATGAGGGGTGTTGAAAGGTGCCAACGCAAACAAACAAAACACAACCAAAATCTAACAGTGTGTCTGCATGGAGAGAGTCTCCTCAATGAATGGGGAAGAGGTGTATTTATCCTGGGACACACCCGGGCCCAGGTGTGTCCCATGTCGCTGACGACCCTCCCTGCTCCGCCCACCGACATCCTAAGAAAAACAAGAGCAAAGAGTAAGATTTCGGCAGAGAGAGTGGGAGGGTTGTCACAATATATATATATATATATATATATATATATATATATATATATATATATATATATATATATATATATATATATTTAGAGAGAGGTACAGTACCATCGGAAAGTATTCAAACCCCTTGATTTAAAACAAAATGTTAAGTTATAGCCTTATTCAAAAATGTATTAACAAAAAAAATATAATCTACACACAATACTCCATATTGACAAAGCAAAAACAGGTTTATTGAATTTTCTAATATATGAAATATTTAAAACTGAAATATCACATTTACGTAAGTATTCAGACCCGTTACTCAGTACTTTGTTGAAGCACTGTTACTTACGCCTCTTGGTGGAGGGAACGCAGCACCCTGCTACAATTCCTCGAGTGAAAAAGGTATGTGTCCGTAAGTGCGGGGAAGGACAACAGAGGCAGAGAAAAGTTACAGTTTACAGGGAATTGATTTCCTTCACACCGTAAAGTGGGGAAAAGGGGCTGGACAGAACCAAAGCAAAGAAAGTAAAAGTTAGAGCCCCCTCTCCAACCTTAACACTACTTACCTAATCTTAGCACCACCTGGCATGCTAACCAAGATACAGGGGGTGGTCTGCCCAGGTCTTACCTAGTGTGCATATATAGTAAATACTATGGGTTATGTATGCCCGCAGGCCTCTTGCCTAAACACTCCCAAAGTGCCTTCCCCTTCCCACCTGGGGAACAAATGAAACAGAATAATTCACCAATCTTAGTGAACAACACTAAGTCCTATGGCATGCACAAATCTCCGCAGGACCAGCTACAAAATACTTCACAACTCCTTATACAGACCAACAACCAACACAGGACATACAAAGACGCTCTCTCCTCCTGAAAAAAATAACACTGGCTTTTATCCAGCTGGAGAAGGAGTTGGTAGTTGCAGACAGCTGTTTCCCCTGACGAGAGGGAGGGGTCAGAGCTCCAATCATCGATGGGGCTCACCAATCAGATGCTTGAAGAATCCAGGATTCCATTACCTGAAGCCCCCCCCCCCACACACACACACACACACACACACACACACACACACACACACACACACACACACACACACACACACACACACACACACACACACACACACAACAACACAGAAACTGGGGAATGTAACAAGCACCTTTGGCAGCAATTACAGCCTTGAGTCTTTTTGGGTATGACGCTACAAGCTTGGCACTCCTCTATTTGGGGAGTTTCCCCCATTCTTCTCTGCAGTTCCCCTCAAGCTCCCTCAGGTTGCATGTGGAGCATTTGTGCACAGCTATTTTCAGAGATGTTCAATTGGGTTCAAGTCCGGGCCCTGGCTGTGCCACTCAAGGACATTCAGAGACTTGTCCCGAACCCACTCCTGCGTTGTCTTGGCTGTGTGTTTAGGGTTGTTGTCCTGTTGGAAGGTGAACCTTCACCCCAGTCTGAGGTCCTGAGCGCTCTGGAGCAGGTTTTCATCGAGGATCTCTTTGTAATTTGCTCTGTCATCTTTCCTCGATCCTGATTAGTATCCCAGTTCTTGCCAGTGAAAAACATCCCCACAGCATGATGCTGCCACCAACATTATTGGTGGTGCCAGGATTCCTCCAGATGTTACACTTGGCATTCAGGCCAACAGGTTCAGTCCTGGTTTCAACAGACCAGAGAATCTTGTTTCTCTGAGAGTCTTTAGGTGCCTTTTGGTAAACTCCAAGTGGGATGTCTTGTGCCTTTTACTGAGGAATGGCTTCCATCTGGCCTGATTGGTGGAGTGCTGCAGAGATGGTTGTCCTTATGAAAGGTTCTCTCATCTCCACAGAGGAATCATTTTTAAAATGAGGCTGTAATGTAACAAAATGTGGAAAAATTCAAGTGGTCTGAATACTTTCCTGAATGCACTGTACGACAAATACAAATCATGACAAAAACAAAGTGATTAACCAGTCATAACTAGCCAATGGCAATGCAGATTACACAGTAAGCAACCAATTGATTAAACACAGGATATGACATCATGGAACACCCTGCTTCTTCGCTTCTAGAAACTTTTTAAAAACAGAAATTAACAAACTTAGTTGTGCCCATCCTTTTAAACAATTATGTATTATGTAGTATGTATATTTATATTTATGAATGTATGACCAAGTTGGCTAGATACAGTATTAGTGTTCTTCATGAATTGCAGATCCTTGCACTTTCTCTTTCTGATCTCATGTTCTGGTCAGAGAGAGATGGAGGGAGTGATGTAGGTAGATAGGTTAAGAGGGATGGAGGGAGAGAGGTAGAGAGTGGGAAAAGAGGGATAGAGGGAGGTCATGATATGAAGTGAGTGATTGTAAAGGTGAAAAGAAAAAAACATTATGCTAACTTTCAGTGGTGAGAGGAGAGAGGAATAGAGAGAGAGGGGAGAGGGGGAAAAGAGAGGAGAGTGAATTTGACAGCTGGTGTGCAGATAGGGTTTAACAGCGACAGCTCTCCCCTGCCAGGGTCAAGAGCAGAGATGGAGAGATGAAGAGAGGATTAGAGGAGATAGAGAAAGGAGAGAGGTGGAGGGGAGATATGGATGGAGGAGAGGTAAAGATGATAGGAGAGGACATCAGGGGATGAGAGGAGATAGAGGAGAGGTAAAGATGATAGGAGAGGACATCAGGGGATGAGAGGAGATAGAGATAGAGGAGAGGTAAAGATGATAGGAGAGGACATCAGGGGCTGAGAGGAGATAGAGGAGAGGTAAAGATGATAGGAGAGGACATCCGGGGATTAAAGGAGATAGAGGAGGGGTAAAGATGATAGGAGAGGACATCAGGGGATTAGAGGAGATAGAGGAGGGGTAAAGATGATAGGAGAGGACATCAGGGGATTAGAGGAGATAGAGGAGGGGTAAAGATGATAGGAGAGGACATCAGGGGATTAGAGGAGATAGAGGAGGGGTAAAGATGATAGGAGAGGACATCAGGGGATTAGAGGAGATAGAGGAGAGGTAAAGATGATAGGAAAGGACATCAGGGGATGAGAAGAAGACAATGCACACAATGCACTGTGTAAGTGTAGTTAGAGTAGTTAGATAGTTCGAGTAGTTAGAGTAGTAAGAATAGTTGGAGTATTGAGAGTAGTAAGAATACTTGGAGTAGTAAGAGTAGTAAGAATATTTGGAGTAGTAAGAGTAGTAAGAATATTTGGAGTAGTAAGAGTAGTTATAATAGTTAGAGTAGTACGAGTGGTAAGAATAGTAGGAGTAGTAAGAATAGTAAGAATATTTGGAGTAGTAAGAGTAGTAAGAATATTTGGAGTAGTAAGAGTAGTTATAGTAGTTAGAGTAGTACGAGTGGAAGAATAGTAGGGGTGGTAAGAATATTTGGAGTAGTAAGAGTAGTAAGAATATTTGGAGTAGTAAGAGTAGTTATAATAGTTAGAGTAGTACGAGTAGTAAGAGTAGTAAGAATATTTGGAGTAGTAAGAGTAGTAAGAATATTTGGAGTAGTAAGAGTAGTTATAGTAGTTTGAGTAGTACGAGTAGTACAGGTGGTAAGAATAGTAGGAGTAGTAAGAATAGTAGGAGTAGTAAGAATAGTTATTGTAGTTAGAGTAGTAAGAATAGA
>NC_092164.1:54383532-54431032 GCF_045791955.1 Oncorhynchus clarkii lewisi
TCTCAGTTCACTGTGGAGGAAGACTGCAGTAGTATGGCTAAGAGCTCAGACACAACATTAGCGTTTGCTGACCGAGCGTACATGGCATCTCTAGACAGATTGCCAGACATATTTTGCGAACTGAGTGCACACTGATTTTACTTACCAGCTCTCAGTCTCACGTCAGAATTAGACGGTCATCCTTCTTTCTCAATCGTCACATTTCGAAGTTGTTCCAAACATCTAATTTCAAAGTGTTCAAGGTTAAGTTTAGGCATTAACTCCGAGATGTTTATGTTAGGGTTACATTTAAATCAAATCAAATGCTATTTGTCACATGCGCCAAATACAACAGGTGTAGACCTTACAATGAAATGTTTACTTACAACCCCTTAATCAACAATGCAGTTCTAAGATTTATTTAATTTTATAAAAATATAACAAATAATTATGGAGCATCAGTAACATTACAGTAGCGAGGCTATATACGGAGGGTTCTGGTGCAGAGTCAATGTGCGGGGACACCGGTTAGTCGAGGTAATTGAGGCAATATGTACATGTCGGTAGACTATGAATGGATAATAAACAGAGAGTAGCAGCAGAGTAACAAGAGGGGTTGGGGGGGCACACAATGCAAATAGTCTGGGTAGCCATTTGATTAACTGTTCAAGTGTCTTATGGCTTGGGGGTAGAAGCTGTTAAAAAGCTTTTTGGACCTAGACTTGGCGGTCCGGTACCGCTTGCCATGCGGTAGCAGAGGGAACAGTCTTTGACTAGGGTGGCTGGAGTCCTCTGACACCACCTGGATGGCAGGAAACTTGGCCCCAGTGATGTACTGGGGTACTACACTCTGCAGTGCCTTGCGGTCGGAGGCCGTGCAGTTGCCATACCAGGCAACTGCACGGCCTCCATGCTCTCGATGGTGCAGCTGTAGAACATTTTGAGGATCTGAGGACCCATGCCAAATCTTTTCAGTCTCCTGAGGGGGAATGGGCGTTGTTGTGCCCTCTTTATGACTGTCTTGGTGTGTTTGGACCATGATAGTTTGTTGGTGATGTGGACACCAAGAAACTTGAAGCTCTCAACCTGCTACACTACAGCACCGCCGATGTAGTCCACAATCATCTCCTATGTCTTGATGACGTTGAGGGAGAGATTGTTATCCTGGCACCACACTGGCAGGTCTCCGACCTCCTCCCTATAGTCTCATCGTTGTCAGTGATCAGGCCTATCACTGTTGTGTCGTTCGGAAACTTAATGATGGTGTTGGAGTCGTGCATTAACTCCATATGGTTAAGGTAAGCGTTAAAGTTTGGGATGGGCTTAAAACAAAACTATCAAAAACAACTTCCTATCTCTGGATTCAAACTTGCAACCTTTGATATCAGAGGCAAATGCTTGTGCCCATCCACCATCCCCGTCCCCAATGCCCTAGCAAAACCGACCCCTACTTGAAGGTAAAAGCACTCACAGTTGCCACTAGTAGCCGGTTTCCAAGTCGTCTCCCGACATCCTCAGATGGATATTGAATACTGACTTGTGGTACGGGTGACCTGTCTGGATTTTCCATGTAGAATCACATGAAAATGTCAGCAGTCAGACATTTATAGCAGGTGGCCTCTTAAACACAGCGCACCGAACGATCCGCAGACAAACACTAGATCCACATTTGGTGCGATGTGTACGAGTTTTAAGAGGCCTGAATGGGGGAAATGATGAGACAAAACAAGACACAATGGTTTAAATGTCTGTAGCAGGCTGGTGGTGTCTCCAAGTCTCAGTGAAAGAGCTAGCTAGCCCATAGACAAGTGGAGTCTGCTGAGGGGAGGACGGCACATAATAATGGCTGGGAATGTAGTAAATGCAATGGCATCAAACACATGGAAACCATATTTGATACCATTCCAATAATTCCGCTCCAGCCATTACCACAAGCCGTCCTCCCAAATTAAGGTGCCACAAACCTCCTGTGCTATAGACGTAAACCAAAAGTTAGCTTGCTAGCTAGCCTATAGACATTAGCTAAACAATAGCTTTTGCTAGCCTATAGACATCAGGTAAACATTATCTTGCGCTAGCCTATAGACATCAGCTAAACATTAGCTTGCGCTAGGCTATAGACATCAGCTAAACATTAGCTGGCTACCTAACCGGATTACCTTAGAAAAACTGCCAGGGCCAACATTCACCATGAGTACAATAGGCTACCCTATAGTTGTATTAGTTTTGAGCACTGACAAACAACCCATGTGACAACCAATAATGTGTCCCTTATTTAGCGTTTTTCTAATGTATTCATTCACTTATTTCCACTCTCATTGTCACTAGTTTCAAACTTCATTTGTATGTGAGGTACCTCACTGGACTCTCTATTCACAAAGTGTTGTTGGATGTGGTTTAGCTTCTGGCCCAATGGGAACAGGGTTTGTTTAGCTGGGAGTTTGAGAAATTTGAAGGCCTGCCATTTTAATCAGGCTTGCTTTCTTGTTTTTGTTATCTTTAGGGGGGGACCTGGTCGGACTCAGTTGCCACATGTGTTTCATCACACCTGTAATTGGATAGGAATCTGTGTTCAGAATTTTCCTGTATTTAATTACGAAACACTGTTACAAACACTTTATCCAGGACAGCAGGGAGATGGAGAGAGGGAAGGACCAGAGGGATGGAGAAAGGCAGGTGTGTGTGTTTGTGCATGCGTGCGACCGAGCACATGTGTGTGTCCGTGTGCTTGTGTATGCGTGTGTGTTTATGTTTGTGTGAGCGCATTAGAAGGGAGCAGATTGTTTTGCACTCTTAGGGGATGAACACAGAAAGAGCTGGATTGACAATGACATGGCTAATTATCTGAGTGTACATACTGTAGGGGCTGTTGAGGTGACCTGTTGCGGTGACTGTATTATCACTACACTGGCAGTCAACTTCCACGTGACCATTGAGTCACAGTAATCTCCTCCTATACTCTCTGTACATGAATGGTAGTACTCAACTCACTAACGACTGCTAGTGGCCTGGTACTCAGCGCTCTGTTTTTCCTCTAATCACTCTGACATCGATGCAAATGCAATCAGAATTCACATCACACTCTTATCATAATAACAATAGGCCTATCATGGTTTTAAAACTCACTATTATGCCACATTGTTTGACCTCACTGTGATCAATCAATTTGAAGAAATAAGTTCTTAACAAGTTGAAACTGAGTGGAAAACATGATTGCTGTGGAGAGCACTTTCTAAGGTGATGATTACTTCAAAACATTTAAGACCTTGTATGTAGCACACCCATACGAATACTATAGCTTAAGCATACGCATAGGTCTACAGTACCAGTCAAAAATGTGTACACACCTACTCATTCAAGGGGTTTTCTTTATTTTTACTATTTTGTACATTGTAGAATAATAGTGAAGACATCAAAACTATGAAATAACACATATGGAACCATGTACTAACCAAAAAAGTGTTAAACAAATCAAAATATATTTTATATTTGAGATTCTTCAAAGTAGCCACACTTTGCCTTGATGACAGCTTTGCACACTCCTGGCATTCTCTCAACCAGAGAGAGGTAGTCATCTGAAATGCAATTAAATTAACAGGTGTGCCTTGTCAAAAGTTAATTTGTGTAATTTCTGTCCTTAATGCATTTGAGCCAATCAGTTGTGTTGTGACAAGGTAGGGGTGGTATACAGAAGAGTGGCCTATTTGGTAAAATACCAAGTCCATATTATGGCAAGAAAAGCTTGAATAAATAAAGAGAAACAACAGCCCATCATTACTTTAAGACATGAAGGTCAGTCAATACGGAAAATATCAAGAACTTTGAACGTTTCTTCAAGAGCAGTCGCAAAAAACATCAAGTGATATGATGAAACTGGCTCTCATGAGGACCGCCACAGGAAAGGAAGACCCAGAGTTACCTCTGCTGCAGAGGATAAGTTCATTAGCGTTACCAGCAACAGAAATGGCAGCCCAAATAAATGCTTCACAGAGTTCAAGTAACAGACACATCTCAACATCAACTGTTCGGAAGAGACTATGTGAATCAGGCCTTTATGGTTGAATTACTGCGAAGAAACCACTACTAAAGGACACAAATAATAAGAAGAGACTTGCTTGGGCAGAGAAACACGAGCAATGGACATAACCGGTAGAAATCTTACCTTTGGTCTGATGAGTCCAAATCTTTGGTTCCAACCGCTGTGTCTTTGTGAGATGTAGAGTAGGTGAACAGATGATCTCTGCATGTGTAGTTCCCACCATGAAGCATGGAGGAGGAGGTGTCACTGTGTGGGGGTGCTTTGCTGGTGACACTGTCAGTGATATATAGAATTCAAAGCACACAGCATTCTGCAGCAATACGCCATACCATTTGTTTTTCCCTTAGTGGGACTATCATTTGTTTTTCAACAGGAGAATGACCCAGCACACCTCCAGGCTGTGTAAGTGCTATTTGACCAAGAAGGAGAGTGATTGCATGCTGCATCAGAAGACCTGACCTCCACAATCACCTGACCTCAACCCAATTGATGGTTTGGGATGAGTTTGTATTTGTATTTGTATGTATTATGGATCCCCATTAGCTGCTGCCATGGCAGAAGTTGGTTATAGTTGGACTGCAGAGTGATGGAAAAGCAGCCAGCAAGTGCTCAGCATATGTGGGAACTCCTCCAAGCCTGTTGGAAAAGCCTGATTTTCCAACAGTCTGTTTGATTGGGAGTTGTAGTGAATAGTGGGGAGGTTCGTGTTTGGGTGTTTGTCTCTTGCTGATGGTTGTCTCAGAGTTTTGTAGCTATGTCACAATCGGACACCGGACTATCGCGTCTCAGAGTCTTGTAGCTATATCACAATAGCACACCGGACTATCGTGTCTTAGCTTCTTGTAACTATGTCACAATAGCACACCGGACTATCGCGTCTTAGCTTCTTGTTACTATGTCACAATAGGACACCGGACTATCGCGTCTCAGAGTCTTGTAGATATGTCACAATAGGACACCGGACTATCGCATCTCAGAGTCTGTGGACTATGATTTTAGCTTTAGTATGCATTCTGGACTAGTTACCTTATAATATGCTCCAATATGTATATCCATGAGTCAGGGAAAGAACTTATAGGCCTAGGTAATTCTGTTAGTTAATAGTGCAGGGCATCTTACAGAGAATGTATAGTTAGCCCACAGTTATAGTGAATTTGTGTTTGATTTTAAATTGCCTCGTATAAGGGATTTGTAAAAAATATTTTCAGAATTAATAGGCTGCATTACCTTTAGCTACATAATATGATGGTTGTGTAGCGATTTCCGTTGGTGGAAGAAGGAGTAGCCCAAAGGGCAGCGTGGTACGTGTTCATGATGCCTTTAATAAACTGAACACTGAATACAAACGAACAAAAGAATAAAAGAAAACCGAAACAGTCCCGTATGGTGAAAACACTGAAATGGAAAATAATCACCCACAACTCAAAATGGGAAAACAGGCTACCTAAGTATGGCTCTCAATCAGAGACAACGATAGACAGCTGCCTCTGATTGAGAACCGTACCAGGCCAAACACATAAAAAAAGAAAACCTAGACCTACAACATAGAATACCCACCCACATCACACCCTGACCAACCTACAAATAGAAACATACAAAGCAATCTACGGTCAGGGAGTGACAGTACCCCCCTCAAAGGTGCGGACTCCGGCCGCAAAACCTAAACCCATAGGGAGGGTCTGGGTGGGCATCTGTCCGCGGTGGCGGCTCTGGCGTGGGACGTGGACCCCACTCCACCATAGTCTTGGCCCACTTAAGTGGCGCCTTTGGAGCGGAGACCCTCGCCGCCGACCTAGGACTGGGGACCCTTGCAGCGGACCCCGAATAGACGGGGCAGGCAACTCTGGCGGCGCCAGAGTGAAGGGCGACTCTACATTTTTGGGGCTGCCTCTCGGGCTTCCTTGCCAGCCGTGTTAACTCCTCATAGTGTCTCCGCTCAGCTGCCTCCAATTCCTCCTGCGGACGGCGACACTCCCCAGCCTGTGCTCAGGGTCCCTTGCCGTCCAATATCTCCTCCCATGTCCATTTATATTATATATGTATATTAAATTGATTTGACTTTTTTAAATGTAGATGCTCCAAAGGCACACGCATCAGCGGCTTGTGTGTGTGGAGGCCTGGAGATGCTAAATGTGTTTATGTTAATTAACAGTAAATTACCGTGAGACTGGCAGTCATTTGCATGAGAGTTACAGTCTGACAAAATGTCATGACTGCCACAGCCCTAAGTGTACGTGTGTTTCTTCATTGCATGTGTGTGAGTAGCGAGCTTACAATTTTTGCTGTCATTAGAGAGAAAGTGAGAGAGAGTCCCTGCCTGTTTCTGAGCTATTGAGAAATAGCCACATCGATTATGACACTGGGATCCTCTCTGGGGGAACCATGGGCAGCCTATTTGTTTGACAGGAAGAGACTGGGGAAGTCTATTACTGTCACGCGCTCATGGACTGCTTAAAGGAAAGAGCTCTGCCTGGGTTTAAGCCCACAGAACTGACCCCTAACTTCGAATCTCCCAATACACCAGAATAGAGAATGTGTGTGTGTGTGTGTGTGTGTCTGTGCGCGCGTGCGTGCTTGCGTGCATGTGTGTTTAAAAGTACAGTATGTTACCATGGATGTGCATGTGTGTTTTTGTGTGTTACCGTACATTACACCGTGTGTGCGTTCATGTGTGTGTGTACATAATAGTGTGTGCTGGAGCGACACTCCCATACCACAGGAGAGCTTTGAGAGTCAGGATGTGTACTCACACTAAGAGAGGAAATGGCAAGAGCAAACAGAGATGGTTTTCATCTTCACCACTGGGAGAAGAACAATGGCACATTCGTTCATTTTCAAGGTTTTCTCATGACACGAATGGATCTAGAGACCACAAGAACATTTGGAACTGCATACAGACACAACATTTTTTTTTGAGTATGTCTGGTGTGTGTGTGTGCGTTGGTGGGTGTGTCTGCAGTCGATGTGTCACCCGCTCTAAGACTATTTGTTTTCTTGCTGTGCATGCATGAGCTGCTGTTTTTGTTGAGTGTTAGGTAATTATGCTTTGTGAGTGACATGTGTCGATGTGTTCAGAGGGTCCCTGGTTCAGGACCAGGTTGAGGCAAGCAAAAGGAGGGCAGAAAAATTGAACTCTTACTACAAAACCAGCTCTGAGAACACAAAAAATATAGATTTTTCAACCCAAGGGTGCAATTTCATACTTTTAGAGTCCGCTCTCAAAGGTTATAGTCTAGAGAAGCTAGTTCTTATAGCCAGCATTCACTACAGCCATGGACTGAAACAATGTGTTATTGGGTTCCAGGTCTGAAGGGAAGATTGGCCAATTTGTTGTAGAGAAACAGAAAATGGCTGAAATCAAAGACCTATTGAGTGAGTTGTTTTCCTCTATAGATTAGAGAGAGATACTATATGTGACCAATCATCTGAAATAAGTCTAAACTTCAGACCATTGATTTTCATACCTATGTATACATTTCAGCCCGGTCACCCGTGATACAAGTCAGTATTTGACGTCCATCCATGTCTGAGGACTTCTGGAGATGACGTGGAAACCGGCCAATAGGGCAGTGAGCATTGTAACCTTCAAGTAGGTTTCAGTTTAGATAGTGCATTGTGGGTAGAGTTGGTGGATGGGGGTAAACATCTGACTCTGGTACCAAAGGTTGCGTATTCGAATCCAGCGATAGGAAATGTTTTTCAATATATTTTTTTATGCTTAACCCTTACCTTAACCATTCGGAGTCAATGCCTAATCTTAAGATTTAGAGTTAATGCATAAACTTACCCTAACCAATTGTGAGTTAATTCTTAACTTAAAACTTAAACACTGCGATATTTGACGTTTGTATCAACTTTGACATTTGAGAAACATGGAGAACATCTAACTCTGACGTGAGATTGTGAGAGCTAGTTGAGATAGCAGCACTTTCTCCTTTTATGACACAATAAACACACACACAAACATAAATACAAATGCAAACACACACACACACATTCAGGCGCACACACACACATATTCAGGCACACACACACACACACACACACACACACACACACACACACACACACACACACACACACACACACACACACACACACACACATGCACACACACACACACACACTAACCTAGCCTGTGTTATGGCCCTGCCTCTATCAGTTAAGTGAACAGATGTTATACCAGGAGCATGCAGACCTCTACCATCTATTTCCCTGCTTATGATCTGCTGCTTACATACCTGCAGCTAGCCATGGCACCATATTGATACTAGAAGTGTGCGTGTGTGCGTGTATGTGTGTGTGTGTGTGTGTGTGTGTGTGTGTGTGTGTGTGTGTGTGTGTGTGTGTTTGTCAGTTTGTGTGTATGTCAGTGTTTGTGTGTGTGTGTGTGTGTGTGTGTCTGTGTGTCTTTGTGTGTGTTATGTCTGTGTTTGTGTGTGTGTGTGTCTGTGTTAGTTTGTGTGTATTTTTGTGAATCCCTTTCATGATCTTGTGTTGATGCCCCAAGTTAGAATCAGTGGAGTATTCATGAATGCATAAGCACACAAACACAGATCTGGAGGTTGGTAGTCAGTGAGATTCCCCCTGCACACATACAGGTGATATACCTGAAGCACACACACACACACACACAGACACAGACACACACACACACACACACACACACACACACACACACACACACACACACACACACACACACACACACACACACACACACACACACACACACACACACACACAGACACAGACACAGACACAGACACAGACACAGACACAGACACAGACACAGACACACACACACACACACACACACAGACACAGACACAGACACAGACACACACACACACACACACACACACACACACACACACAGACACACACACACAGACACAGACACACACACACACACAGACACAGACACAGACACACACAGACACACACACACACACACAGACACACACACAGACACACAGACACACACACACACACACACACACACCACACACACACACACACACACTACCTATTATTTATATGTTGATGCAAAGAACAGAAAGTGAGGTGAAAGAATTAGAGTTATTTATTATGCTGTCATTATTATTCTAAATGATTCCTCATCGTGAATACTCTCAATCGTGTCAAGCACCCTCTTCACTTTTGTTGTTTTCCAATTATATCAATACAAATTTGAATGAAGAATGAAAGAGCTAGATCAAAGGGGAGGTGAGCGAAAGAGATACATAAATGGTGAGAGAGAGGGAATGAGAGAGATACAAAGATGGTACGAGATGGAGAGAGTAGGAGAGAGAGACAACGATGGTAAGAGAGGGAGATAGTGGGATAATGAGAGAGCGAGAGACCTGTACTGTATGTATTGGGTGAAATACCTCAGTGTTCCTGCAGCAAAATTGTAACCTGTTGCCACAAGAAAAGGACAACCAGTGAAGAACAGACACCATTGTAAATACAACCCATATTTATGCTTATTATTTTTTCCCTTACTCTAACTATTTGCGCATAATATGACATTTGAAATGTCTTTATTCTTTTGGAACTTTTGTGAGTGTAATGTTTACTGCCAATAAAACCCATAAATTGAAATTGAATTGAGAGAAAGACAGAGTGAGACAGGCAGGCAGGCAGGCAGGCAGGCAGGCAGACAGACAGACAGACAGACAGACAGACAGACAGACAGACAGACAGACAGACAGAGACAGACAGAGAGGGAGGGAGGGAGGGAGGGAGGGAGGGAGGGAGGGAGGGAGGGAGGGAGGGAGGGATAGAGGGAGAACAGACAAGCTCCCGCATTTGTCAGCATGTCAGCAAAAATATAGCTTTAGAGTTAGATTAACTTGGATTTTTCGGCAAGGACATGTACAGGATACTGCAGTGACAAATGGTTTGATGAAGAGTGTAAAAACCTAAGAAAGAAATTGAGAAACCTATCCAACCAAAAACACAGAGACCTGAAAACCTGAGCCTACGCCTTCACTATGGTGAATCACTTAAACAATACAGAAATACACTACGGAAAAAGAAGGAGCAGCACATCAGAAATCAGCTCAATGTAATTGAAGAATGCATGTGACTCACCACCTGGATTCGGTCTTATGTAGCAACATTTGAGTTTCTGTTTTTTTACATTGGATAAAAGTAGAGACTCAGAGCTACAAAATGCATTTGAGGAAACAATGGGAAAGTAATTCTGCTTTGAAAGTTGATCAACTTGCAAACTCACTTTTGAGAAAACCGTCTTTCAAAGTTCTGGTACTACTACTGGAGCCCTTCTTACTCCAACCATTCAACATTGTTCCCACCTGTCACGACTTCCGCCGAAGTTGGTCCCTCTCCTTGTTTGGGTGGCGGTCGACGTCACCGACCTTCTAGCCATCGCCAATCCACTTTTCATTGGTTTTGTCTTGTCTTCCATCACACCTGGTTCCAATTCCATCAATTACATGTTGTGTATTTAACCCTCTGCCCCCCCCCCCCCCCCCCCCCCCCCCCCCCCCCATGTCCTTGTCTGTAATTGTTTGTTGCAGTGCTTGTGAACGGTATGCTGGTATGTACCGGGTTTTGTTTGACCCGTTTATATTTATTATTCTGTTTACGGTGGTTGATGTTTATTAAACACAGCCGTTGTAAATCAGTTTCCGCTCTCCTGTGCCTGACTTCTCTGCCGCCAGAAGCATCGCATTACAGAATTACACTATGGAGTCAGCAGGAGCAGGTACGCCGGTATTAGGGGTGGAGGAGCGCGTCCGGGAGCATGCAGCAATGCTCCAACATCTTGGCACCGCCAGGGACAATAGACTGCTGGGAGAGACAGGGAGTTCTTCCATTGCCTCCACCAGCACAAACGGGGTCTCCACTGAGTGCCACTCTTCATCCTGGTCCCAGTGAAATTCGTCTCTCCCTGCCCCAGGAATATGATGGGAAGGCTACGAACTGCCAGGGGTTCCTTCTCCAACTGGATCTATACCTGGCAACCGTCCACCCGGCTCCATCGGGCCGTGAGAGGGTGTCCGTCCTCGTCTCGTGCCTCACCGGAAAAGCCCTGGAGTGGTCCAACGCGTGTGGAGAGAGGGTGATGCGTTGTTGGACCATTTTCAGGAGTTCACCCGCCGTTTCCGTCTTCGACCACCCGCCCGAGGGAAGAGCAGGGGGTGAGCGCCTCTTCCATCTGAGGCAGGAGACAAGGAGCGCCCAGGAATTCTCCCTGGAGTTTAGGACCCTGGCTGCCGGCGCGGGATGGAACGACAGGGTCCTGATCGACCATTACCACAGCGGTCTGCGCGAGGACGTCCATCGGGAGTTGGCCTGCAGAGACACCACCCTCACGTTTGACCAGCTGGTGGACCTGTCCATCCGGCTGGATAACCTGCTGGCTACCCGCGGACGTTCAGATCGGGGTCTGGTGTTTCCATCCCCCACACCCCCTCTCCGATACCTATGGAACTGGGAAGGGTGGTGCGCAGGGAGACTGGAGGGGGTCCCAGCTCGTGCACCATCTGTGGCCGCAGAGGTCACACTGTCGGTCGGTGCTGGGTTGGTTCCTTTGGGGATCGAGGCAGCAGGCAGGGTGCTCTGGCGTCACCCCAGGTGAGCCGGCACCATTCTCACCCAGAGCCATCTGTTGCTCATATGTTTGTCTTTGTCACTTTTTCTGAGTTTTCCCCGCATTCTCCCACTATTTCTTGGCCACAGAGGGCTCTCATGGGGTGGTCGCTGGAGTGCTCGGGGAGGTGTTTAGGGGTTTCCGTTGGAGCTACTACGGTGGAAATTCCAGACCAGGTCTCCACTGTGCCCATTCCCCCAGAATATGCCAATTTGGCTCTCGCCTTCTTGAAAAAGACTCAATTACCACCCCATCGACGGGGCGATTGTGCGATAAATCTCCTGGTAGACGCTGCACTTCCCAGGAGTCACGTGTATCCCCTCTCACAGGCGGAGACGGAGGCTATGGAAACATATGTCTCCGAATCTCTGTGTCAGAGGTACATTCGGTCTTCCACTTCACCCGTCTCCTCAAGTTTATTTTTTGTGAAGAAGAAGGAGGGAGGTCTGTGTATTGACTATCGAGGTCTGAACCAGATCACTGTGAGGTATAGTTACCAGCTACCACTCATAGCCACAACGATTGAGTCAATGCACGGGGTGCGCTTCTTCACCAAACTAGATCTCAGGAGCGCTTACAACTTGGTGCGTATCCGAGAGGGAGACGATTGGAAGACGGCTTTCATTACCAACTCGGGGCACTATGAGTACCTTGTCATGCAGTACGGGTTGATGAATGCGCCATCAGTCTTCCAAGCCTTTGTAGACAAGATTTTCAGGGTGTAGTGGTGTATATTGATGACATTCTGATATACTCCGCTACACACGCCGAGCAAGTGTCCCTGGTGCGCAGGGTGCTTGGTCGCCTGTTGGAGCATGACCTGTACATCAAGGCTGAGAATCCGTCTTCTTCCTAGGGTATCGCATTTCCACCTCAGGGGTGGAGTTTTGTGAGTGACCGCATTGGCTGATTCCCACCACGGTAAAGAAGGTGGAGCGGTTCTTAGGATTTGCCAACTACTACCGGAGGTTTAGCCAAGGTTTTGGTCAGGTACCTCACAGCTGAAGGGGGGCCCGGTACGTTTGCAGGGGTCCCATGCTGGCCCATCCGGATCCCTCTTTGGCGTTCATAGTGAAGGTGGACGCGTCCGAGGCTGGGATAGGAGCAGTGCTCTCTCAGCGCTCGAGTACGCCACCGAAGAAGCTCAGCCCGGTGGAGCGAAACTATGACGTGGGGGACCGGGAGCTGTTGCCTGTCATCAAGGCCTTGAAGGCGTGGAGACATTGGCTTGAGGGTGCTAGACAACGTTTTCTCATCTGGACTGACCACCACAATCTGGAGTACATCCAGGCACCGAGGAGACTGAACCCTCGCCAGGCAAGGTGGGCCAGGTTTTTCAACCGTTTTGTGTTTACCCTTCCCTACAGACCAGGCTCATACAGCCTGGCAGATGCATTGTCCTGGCTGTATGACACAGAGGAGCGGCCCATTGATCCCACTCCCATACTCCCTGCCTCCTGCCTGGTGCCGCCGGTAGTGTTGGAGCTGGACGCGGACATAGAGCAGGCGTTACGTGGAGAGCCTGCTCCCGTCCAGTGTCCCGCTGGGCGTCCGTCTGCTGTTCGTGACCGGTTGATCTATTGGGCCCACACGTCACCCTCCTCTGGTCCTCCTGGGATCGGTCAGACAGTGCGCTGTTTGGACAGGAGGTACTGGTCACCTACCTTGGCTAAGGACTTGAGGGTTTATGTTTCCTCCTGCTCGGTGTGCGCCCAGTGTAAGGCTCCTAGGCACCTGCCCAGAGGGAAGCTACACCCCTTACCCGTTCCACAGCGGCCTTGGTCGCACCTGTCAGTGGATTTTCTGACTGATCTTCCACTCTCACAGGGTAACACCGCAATCTTGGTCGTTGTTGATCGTTTCTCTAAGTCCTGTCGTCTCCTCCCTCTGCCCGGTCTCCCTACAGCCCTACAGACTGCGGAGGCCTTGTTTACACACGTCTTCTGGCACTACAGGGTGCCTGGGGATAAAGTGTCTGATCGGGGTCCCCAGTTCACGTCTAGGGTCTGGAATGCGTTAATGGAAAATCTGGGGGTCTCGATCAGCCTTACTTCAGGGTTTCACCCCGAGAGTAATGGGCAGATGGAGAGAGTGAACCAGGATGTGGGTAGGTTTCTGCGGTCCTATTGCCAGGACCGGCCGAAAGATTGAACAGCTCACTGAACATTACTCGCCCTAGTCAGATTGTCCATTTGTAAATTCAGAGCATTTCACGTTCAGTGAGAACACTGGATGCTCTGTCCAATAAGTAGGGTTGTTCCGAAAGCTCTGACCTCACAACTACAGTCAAGCACCCAAGTTAATAACCACTTCTGGGAAATCTATCTATCCAAAACGGAGATGAATGGCTAATCACTTCTCCAATATGTTTGGCCCTATAACAAAGAACAAACAGCAAAAACATATACATAATCAAATACAAATCTTAGAATCAACTATTAAAGACTACCAGGACCCACTGGATTCTTCAATTACATTTAATGAATTACAGGACAAAATACAAACCCTCCAGACAAAAATCCTGTGGCATTGTATGGTACCCTCAATTAAATTGTCAAATATACAAGCCACAAATTCCAATTGGCTATACTTAAAATATTGAACATGCCCAGCCCATGTCCAGCAGCAGGTAGCCTATTGGTTAGAGTGTGGGGCCAGTAACCGAAAAGTTGCTAGATCGAATCGCCGAGCTGACAACGTAAAAATCTGTCGTTCACCCCTGAACAAGGCAGTCAACCCATTGTTCCCCAGTAGGCCGTCATTGTAAATAAGATTTTTTTCTTAACTGTCTTGCCTAGTTAAATAAAGGTTAAATAAAAAAAATAACATCATCATTAGGTCTTGAATCTTCCCCAATATTCGGAACCAAGGACTGATCTTCCCAATCGACAAAAGTGAAACAAATTGATCCCAATAACGACAGTGGGATATGTGTCAACAGCAACCGTGGAAACATTTTCTGTATTATCATTTCCTTAGTGAAAACAATTTACTGAGCAAATGTCAAATTGGCTTTTTACGAAATTACCATATAACAGACAAACAAGACAAAGGCAAAGTCTTGTCATGCTTTGTTGATTTCAAAAAAGCTTTCGACTCATTTTGGCATGATGGTGTGCTATACAAATTGATGGAAATTGGTGTTGGGGGAAAAAGACACAACCTTATCAAATCCATGAACACAAACAACCAGTGTGCAGTTAAAACTGGCAAAAAAAACAGATTTCTTTCCACAGGGCCGTGGGGTGAGACACGGATGCAGCTTAAGCCCCCCCTCTTTAACATATATACAGTGCCTTGCGAAAGTGTTCGGCCCCCTTGAACTTTGCAACCTTTTGCCACATTTCAGGCTTCAAACATAAAGATATAAAACTGTATTTTTTTGTGAAGAATCAACAACAAGTGGGACACAATCATGAAGTGGAACGACATTTATTGGATATTTCTGACTTTTTTAACAAATCAAAAACTGAAAAATTGGGCGTGCAAAATTATTCAGCCCCTTTACTTTCAGTGCAGCAAACTCTCTCCAGAAGTTCAGTGAGGATCTCTGAATGATCCAACGTTGACCTAAATGACTAATGATGATAAATACAATCCACCTGTGTGTAATCAAGTCTCCGTATAAATGCACCTGCACTGTGATAGTCTCAGAGGTCCGTTAAAAGCGCAGAGAGCATCATGAAGAACAAGGAACACACCAGGCAGGTCCGAGATACTGTTGTGAAGAAGTTTAAAGCCGGATTTGGATACAAAAAGATTTCCCAAGCTTTAAACATCCCAAGGAGCACTGTGCAAGCGATAATATTGAAATGGAAGGAGTATCAGACCACTGCAAATCTACCAAGACCTGGCCGTCCCTCTAAACTTTCAGCTCATACAAGGAGAAGACTGATCAGAGATGCAGCCAAGAGGCCCATGATCACTCTGGATGAACTGCAGAGATCTACAGCTGAGGTGGGAGACTCTGTCCATAGGACAACAATCAGTCGTATATTGCACAAATCTGGCCTTTATGGAAGAGTGGCAAGAAGAAAGCCATTTCTTAAAGATATCCATAAAAAGTGTTGTTTAAAGTTTGCCACAAGCCACCTGGGAGACACACCAAACATGTGGAAGAAGGTGCTCTGGTCAGATGAAACCAAAATTGAACTTTTTGGCAACAATGCAAGACGTTATGTTTGGCGTAAAAGCAACACAGCTCATCACCCTGAACACACCATCCCCACTGTCAAACATGGTGGTGGCAGCATCATGGTTTGGGCCTGCTTTTCTTCAGCAGGGACAGGGAAGATGGTTAAAATTGATGGGAAGATGGATGGAGCCAAATACAGGACCATTGTGGAAGAAAACCTGATGGAGTCTGCAAAAGACCTGAGACTGGGACGGAGATTTGTCTTCCAACAAGACAATGATCCAAAACATAAAGCAAAATCTGCAATGGAATGGTTCAAAAATTAACATATCCAGGTGTTAGAATGGCCAAGTCAAAGTCCAGACCTGAATCCAATCGAGAATCTGTGGAAAGAGCTGAAAACTGTTGTTCACAAATGCTCTCCATCCAACCTCACTGAGCTCGATCTGTTTTGCAAGGAGGAATGGGAAAACATTTCAGTCTCTCGATGTGCAAAACTGATAGAGACATACCCCAAGCGACTTACAGCTGTAATCGCAGCAAAAGGTGCCGCTACAAAGTAACTTAAGGGGGCTGAATCATTTTGCACGCCCAATTTTTCAGTTTTTGATTTGTTAAAAAAGTTTGAAATATCCAATAAATGTCGTTCCACTTCATGATTGTGTCCCACTTGTTGTTGATTCTTCACAAAAAAATACAGTTTTATATCTTTATGTTTGAAGCCTGAAATGTGGCAAAAGGTCGCAAAGTTCAAGGGGGCCGAATACTTTCGCAAGGCACTGTATCAATGAATTGGTGAGGGCACTAGAACAGTCTGCATCACCCTTCTCACTCTACTGGAATCTGAAGTCAAATATCTACTGTTTGCTGGTGATCTGGTGCTTCTGTCCCCAACCAAGGAGGGCCTACAGCAGCACCTAGATCTTCTGCACAGATTCTGTCAGACCTGGGCCCTGACAGTAAAACTCAGTAAGACTAAAATAATGTTGTTTCAAAAAAGTTCCAGTTGCCAAGACCAAAAATACAATTTCCATCTAGACGCTGTTCCCCTGGAGCACACAAAAAACTATGCATATCTCTGTCTAAACATCAGCGCCACAGGTAACTTCCACAAAGCTGTGAACAATCTGAGAAAAAAGGCAAGAAGGGCCTTTTTGCCATCAAAAGGAACATAACATTTGGCATACCAATTAGGATCTGGCTAAAAATACTTGAATCAGTTTGCACTTGAATCCATTGCAGTTTGTGGTTGTGAGGTCTGGGGCCTGCTCTCCAACCAAGAATTCACAAAATGAGATAAACACCACATTGAGACTGCATGCAGAAATATGCAAAAATATCCTCCTTTAACAATGTAAAACACCAACTAATGCATGCAGAGCAGAATTAGGCCGATACCTGCTAATTATCAAAATTCTACACCCATCTAAATGGAAGTGATTCCCAAACCTTCCATAACAAAGCCATCACCCCCTGAGAAATTAACCTGGAGAAGAGTCCCCTAAGCAAGCTGGTCATGGGGATCTGTTCACAAATACAAACAGACCCCACAGAGCCCCAGGACAGCCACACAATTAGACCCAACCAAATCGTGAGAAAACAAAAAGATGATTACAATGAAAGAATTCACAAAAATACTGAGCAAACTAGAATGCTATTTGTCCCTAAAGAGAGAGTACACAGTGGCAGAATACCTGACCACTGTGACTGACCCAAAATTAAGGAAATCTTTGACTATGTACAGACTCAGTGAGCATAGCCTTGCTATTTAGAAAGGCCGCCAAAGGCAGACCTGGCTCTCAAGAGAAGACAGGCTATGTTCACACTGCCCACAAAATTAGGTGGAAGCTGAGCTGCACTTTCTAACCTCCTGCCAAATGTATGACCATATTAGAGACACGTATTTCCCTCAGATTACACAGACCCACAAATAATTTGAAAACCAATCAAATTTTGATTAACTTCCATTTCTATTGGGTGAAATACCATAGTGTGCAATCACAGCAGCAATATTGGTGACCTGTTGCCACAAGAAAAGGGCAACCAGGGAAGAACAAACACCATTGTAAATACAACCCATATTTATGTTAACTTATTTTTCCTTTAGTACTTTAACTATTTGCACATCGTTACAACACTGTATATAGACATAATATGACATTTGAAATGTCTCTTTTCCTCAGCAATGTATGTGAGTGTAATATTTACTGTTCCGTTATTATTGTTTATTTCACTTTTGTTCATCAATTGCGCTTGCTTTGGCAATGTAAACATATGTTTCCCATGTCAATAAAGCCCCTTGAATGAGAGAGAGAGAGAGTCTTGCCAAATGACCTGTGTGTTGTGAACTCTCTGTCTGTAGTTCAGGTCAGTTGTTCTCCTGATCTCATTAGACAGGGGTGGAATGGGGATGAGGAGAGAAGGAGGGAGGGAGGATAAGAGGATGTACATAACCCCATTGCTGAGGAGTGCAGTCTCTTCCATCAGCAGTACCAGACTTGGCTCAGACCTTATCCAAAATTCTCTCTCACACGCACACTCTCAAACATGACAGTGTCAAACAATATGACAATAACTAAATGACCACATGCCATAGCTATTCACATCCATATAACATCCATAGTCCACTGTGACCATAGCAACATAAAGAAAGTCACATTGTGGACATGAAATGTTTTTTTGTTTAACAACACTTGAAGGCCATCTACAAACAAGGCAATACATTTTAGATGAATGTTCCCAAGCTCATGAATGCAGCCTGATCCCTAGACTTCAATTTCGGACATTTGAAAAGTTCCTGAGGATATATGCCTTCTTCGGCGCTCAGAAAAAAAAGACAAATCATTGCCCAGCACTGGGCACAAACCTGTGATGCTCAGAGCCAGATCCTGCGGCTCAGACCACTGCACCCCCATAGTTCACAATGCTCACGCAAGTCATGAGAATACTTGATGATACTTGATGGTAATAGCAACAACAAAAAAATCTTATTAACATCTTTCCATTGCTGCATTTGAACTTGCAAGCTTTTCTATTACGGCTTTACATGACTGGCCCTTTGGAAGCAGAGGCAGATACCTACGCCCATCTGCCATCCACAACTCCCTCAAAATGAATAATTTGAGGTAATATGTGTGTGTGTGTGTGTGTGTGTGTGTGCTTCAGGTATATCACCTGTAAGTTTGCAGGGGGAACCTCACTGACTACCAACCTCCAAGACTGTGTTTGTGTGCTTATGCTTTTATGAATACTCCACTGAATCTAACCTTGGGCATCAACACAAGATCATGAAAGGGATTCATTAAAATACACACAGACACACACACACTCCTAGTATCAGTTTGGTGTCATGGCTAGCTGCAGGTATATAAGCAGCAGATTATTAGCAAGGAAATAGATAGTAAAGGTCTGCATGCTCCTGGTAGAACATCTGTTCACTTAACTGATAGAGGCAGTATGTGTGTGTGTGTGTGTGTGTGTGTGTGTGTGTGTGTGTGTGTGTGTGTGTGTGTGTGTGTGTGTGTGTGTGTGTGTGTGTGTGTGTGTGTGTGTGTGTGTGTGTGTGTGTGTGTGTGTGTGTGTGTGAGTTCCTGAGATTGTGTGTGTGCAACTAAATGTGCATTTGTGTGTTTGTGTTTGTAATTGTGTGTGTGTATTCTCTTATTCAAGGAGAAAGGGCTTCTATCTTAGGTGTGCTTAAATTCTCTAACTCCCTCTTTCTCTTTCACTAACTCCCTCTCTTTCACTCCATCTCAATCTCTATCTGCATCTACTGTCCACCATCACCTGGTCATGTGTTTCCTATTCGTCCTCTTATCTGTCTTTCTCTCCGTTTTTCTCTTCATCCCCTGTTTCTCTCCCTCTATTTCCATTCCCATTCACTCTCCATATGGCAGCTGGTGGATTAGCCTCCTGCTTTGGCCAGTGTGTGAAGGCCCCTCTCTCTGTTGCTGAGTGGGGCTCAGTGGGCTGGGGACCTGGGATATTGAAACATACCTGGCAACCCACAAACCACTGAGAATACCTGCTGGCTTTGGCCACTGTGCATGTGTGTCTTTCAGTCTCATGGCCTTTATCTGGCTCAGTGTGTTTGTGTGTTTGTGTGTATGTGTGTGTGTGTGTGTGTGTGTGTGTGTGTGTGTGTGTGTGTGTGTGTGTGTGTGTGTGTGTTTATCAGTTATATGCGATCATCATACTTTATGGATCTCAATGCCCACTGAATGCTGCCAGGGTCAACTGTCCTCCCTGGCACAGTGTGCCTGTCTGTATGTAGAGATAAACGAATGGAAGGAGAGTAGGAGGGAGGAAAAGAGGAAGTGAGCCCATGCTGCCATTCTTCTAATCCGCCTCCTTTCCCCTCCCTCTGTCCATCTCTCACTTGCTTCCCTACACGTCCCTCTCTCCCCACTCTTTACCACTCTTGTCCTCCTCAATATCCCCCTCCCTTTTCCATCCCTCTCAATCTCTCACATTATTCCCTTTCTACCTGCTGTTCTTTCTCTCTCTCTCTCTTTCTCTCGCTCTCTCTCTCTCGCTCTCTTTTGATGAAATACCACAGATGTTGGTTTGTAGACAACCTTGAGCATACAACCTATTCTCCCTCAGTGTGTGTGTGTGTGTGTGTTTGCATGTGTGCATGTGTGCGTGTCGGAGTGTGTGTGTGTGTGTTGGATGTGTGTGTGTGTGTGTGTGTGTGTGTGTGTGTGTGTGTGTGTGTGTGTGTGTGTGTGTGTGTGTGTGTGTTTGTGTTTGTGTGTCTGAGCTGTGTGTGTATAAAGCTCCACTCTCATTTGCATGTCAATAGGGTCTGTTTGACTGAACAGAAACTGCAATGAAATAAGTGGCTGTCTCTCATAGCCGAAAAAATAACAAGTATTTACTCTGTAAAACGAGCAATGCGTTTACTCTATTCAACTAATATAGAACGTATTACTCATGAAATAATTAACACTCAAACAATTCCAGTGTACATGAAATAAATTCTACATTACAGACTACTCAGAAGAAATGACTATCATCCATATAAGAAATTATTCAGCCCCCTTAAGTTAATACTTTGTAGCGCCACCTTTTGCTGCGATTACAGCTGTAAGTTGTAAAATTTCAGTCTCTCGATGTGCAAAACTGCTAGAGACATACCCCAAGCGACTTACAGCTGTAATCGCAGCAAAAGGTGGCGCTACAAAGTATTAACTTAAGGGGGCTGAATAATTTTGCACGCCCAATTTTTCAGTTTTTGATTTGTTAAAAAAGTTTGAAATATCCAATAAATGTCGTTCCACTTCATGATTGTGTCCCACTTGTTGTTGATTCTTCACAAAAAAATACAGTTTTATATCTTTATGTTTGAAGCCTGAAATGTGGCAAAAGGTCACAAAGTTCAAGGGGGCCGAATACTTTCGCAAGGCACTGTAGATGTTTTATATTGTGTTTTTGAAAGTACGTTTGTTTATTCCATGTGTATCTCTGTGTTGTTGTTGGTGTCGCACTGCTTAGCTTTATCTAGGCCAGGTCGCAGTTGTAAATGAGAACTTGTTCTCAACTGGCCTACCTGGTTAAATAAAGGTGAAATAAAATAAATAAAAAAATCACCACTTTATTTTAAGAATGTGAAATGTCAGAATAATAGTAGAGAGAATAATTAATTTCAGCTTTTCTTTCTTTCATCACATTCCCAGTGGGTCAGAAGTTTACATACACTCAACTAGTATTTGGTAGCATTACCTTTAAATTGTTTGGGTCAAACATTCCGGTTAGCCTTCCACAAGCTTCCCACAATAAGTGGGTTGAATTTTGGCCCATTCCTCCTGAAAGAGCTGGTGTAACTGAGCCAGGTTTGTAGGCCTCCTTGCTCGCACACGCTTTTTCAGTTCTGCCCACAAATGTTCTATTGGATTAAGGTCAGGTTTTTGTGATGGCCACTCCAATACCTTGACTTTGTTGTCCTTTAGCCATTTTGCCACAACTTAGGAAGTATGCATGGGGTTATTGTCCGTTTGGAAGACCCATTTGTGACCAAGCTTTAACTTCCTGACTGATGTCTTGAGATGTTTCTTCAATATATCCACATAGTTTTCCTACCTCATGATGCCATCTATTTTGTGAAGTGCACCAGTCCCTCCTGCAGCAAACCACCCCCACAACATGGTGCTGTAACCACCGTACTTCACGGTTGGGATGGTGTTCTTCGGCTTGCAAGCCTCTCTCTTTTTCCTCCAAACATAACGATCGTCATCATGGCCAAACAGTTCTATTTGTGTTTCATCAGACCAGAGTACATTTCTCAAAGAAGTACGATCTTTGTAACTATGTGCAGTTGCAAACCGTAATCTGTCTTTTTTATGGCGGTTTTGGAGCAGTGACTTCTTCCTTGCTGAGCGGCCTTTCAGGTTATGTCGATATAGGACTCGTTTTACTGTGGATATAGATACTTTTGTACCTGTTTCCTCCAGCATCTTCACAAGTTCCTTTGCTGTTGTTCTGGGATTGATTTGCACTTTTTGCACCAAAGTGCGTTCATCTCTAGGAGACAGAACACGTCTCCTTCCTCAGTGGTAGGATGGCTGCGTGTTCCCATGGTGTTTATTCTTGCATACTATTGTTTGTACATATGAATGTCGTACCTTCAGGCGTTTGGAAATTGCTCCCAAGGATCAACCAGACTTGTGTCTTTTTCTGAGGTCTTGGCTGATTTATTTTGATTTTCCCATGATGTCAAGCAAAGGGGCACTGAGTTTGAAGGTAGGCCTTGAAATACATCTGCAGTTACACCTCCAATTGACTAAAATTATGTCAATTAGCCTATCAGAAGCTTCTAAAGCCATGACATCATTTTCTGGTATTTTCCAAGATGTTTAACCTGTTGCGACGACCAAACCCGGATCCGGGATTCTATTTATAGACCTAAGCTCATTACCATAACGCAACGTTAACTATTCATGAAAATCGCAAATGAAATGAAATAAATATGCTAGCTCTCAAGCTTAGCCTTTTGTTAACAACACTGTCATCTCAGATTTTCAAAATATGCTTTTCAACCATAGGAAAACAATCATTTGTGTAACAGTAGCTAGCTAGCGTAGCATTTAGCGTTAGCATTAGCGTTAGCATTAGCGTTAGCATTTAGCAGGCAACTATCACAAAAACAAGTAAAGCCTTCAAATAAAATAACTTACCTTTGAAGAACTTCTGATGTTTTCAATGAGGAGACTCTCAGTTAGATAGCAGATGCTCCGTTTTTCCAAAAAGATTCTTTGTGTATTAGAAATAGCTCCGTTTTGTACATCACATTTGGCTACCAAAAAAAAAAAAAAAAAAAAAAAAAAAACGAAAATTCAGCCCTCAAAACGCAAACTTTTTTCCAAATTAACTCCATAATATCGACTGAAACATGGCAAACGTGGTTTAGAATCAATCCTCAAGGTGTTTTTCCACATATCTCTTCAATGATATATCCTTCGTGGAAGCCTGGTTTCTCCTTGCTCTCAAATGGAAAAATAATTGCACCTGGCTTTACGCTCCAATTTCGACGCAGGGACACCAGGCGGACACTTGGAAAATGTAGTCTCTTATGGTCAATCTTCCAATGATATGCCTACAAATACGTCACAATGCTGCTAACACTTTGGGGGAACGACAGAAAGTGTAGGCTCATTCCTTGCGCAATCACAGCCATATAAGGAGACAATGGAAAACAGAGCTTCAGAAATTCTGATCATTTCCTGGTTGATGCATCATCTTGGTTTCGCCTGTAGAATGAGTTCTGGGGCACTTACAGACAATATCTTTGCAGATTCTGAAACTTCAGAGTGTTTTCTTTCAAAAACTGTCAAGAATATGCATAGTCGAGCATCTTTTCGTGACAAAATATCGCGCTTAAAACGGGAACGTTTTTTATCCAAAAATGAAATAGCGCCCCTAGAGATCAAAGAGGTTAAAGGCACAGTCAATTTAGTGTATGTAAACTTCTGACCCACTGGAATTGTGATACAATGAATTATACGTGACATAATCTCTCTGTAAACAATTGTTGGAAAAATTACTTGTGTCATGCTCAAAGTATATGTCCTAACCGACTTGCCAAAACTATAGTTTGTTAACAAGAAATGTTTGGAGTGGTTGAAAACGAGGTTTAATTACTCCAACCTAAGTACAGTGCCTTGCGAAAGTATTCGGCCCCCTTGAACTTTGCGACCTTTGCCACATTTCAGGCTTCAAACATAAAGATATAAAACTGTATTTTTTTGTGAAGAATCAACAACAAGTGGGACACAATCATGAAGTGGAACAACATTTATTGGATATTTCAAACTTTTTTAACAAATCAAAAACTGAAAAATTGGGCGTGCAAAATGATTCAGCCCCTTTACTTTCAGTGCAGCAAACTCTCTCCAGAAGTTCAGTGAGGATCTCTGAATGATCCAATGTTGACCTAAATGACTAATGATGATAAATACAATCCACCTGTGTGTAATCAAGTCTCTGTATAAATGCACCTGCACTGTGATAGTCTCAGAGGTCTGTCAAAAGCTCAGAGAGCATCATGAAGAACAAGGAACACACCAGGCAGGTCCGAGATACTGTTGTGAAGAAGTTTAAAGCCGGATTTGGATACAAAAAGATTTCCCAAGCTTTAAACATCCCAAGGAGCACTGTGCAAGCGATAATATTGAAATGGAAGGAGTATCAGACCACTGCAAATCTACCAAGACCTGGCCGTCCCTCTAAACTTTCAGCTCATACAAGGAGAAGACTGATCAGAGATGCAGCCAAGAGGCCCATGATCACTCTGGATGAACTGCAGAGATCTACAGCTGAGGTGGGAGACTCTGTCCATAGGACAACAATCAGTCGTATATTGCACAAATCTGGCCTTTATGGAAGAGTGGCAAGAAGAAAGCCATTTCTTAAAGATATCCATAAAAAGTGTTGTTTAAAGTTTGCCACAAGCCACCTGGGAGACACACCAAACATGTGGAAGAAGGTGCTCTGGTCAGATGAAACCAAAATTGAACTTTTTGGCAACAATGCAAAACGTTATGTTTGGCGTAAAAGCAACACAGCTCATCACCCTGAACACACCATCCCCACTGTCAAACATGGTGGTGGCAGCATCATGGTTTGGGCCTGCTTTTCTTCAGCAGGGACAGGGAAGATGGTTAAAATTGATGGGAAGATGGATGGAGCCAAATACAGGACCATTCTGGAAGAAAACCTGATGGAATCTGCAAAAGACCTGAGACTGGGACGGAGATTTGTCTTCCAACAAGACAATGATCCAAAACATAAAGCAAAATCTACAATGGAATGGTTCAAAAAGAAACATATCCAGGTGTTAGAATGGCCAAGTCAAAGTCCAGACCTGAATCCAATCGAGAATCTGTGGAAAGAACTGAAAACTGCTGTTCACAAATGCTCTCCATCCAACCTCACTGAGCTTGAGCTGTTTTGCAAGGAGGAATGGGAAAAAATGTCAGTCTCTCAATGTGCAAAACTGATAGAGACATACCCCAAGCGACTTACAGCTGTAATCGCAGCAAAAGGTGGCGCTACAAAGTATTAACTTAAGGGGGCTGAATAATTTTGCACGCCCAATTTTTCAGTTTTTGATTTGTTAAAAAAGTTTGAAATATCCAATAAATGTCGTTCCACTTCATGATTGTGTCCCACTTGTTGTTGATTCTTCACAAAAAAATACAGTTTTATATCTTTATGTTTGAAGCCTGAAATGTGGCAAAAGGTCTCAAAGTTCAAGGGGGCCGAATACTTTCACAAGGCACTGTATATGGAAACTTCTGACTTCATCTGAAGATGAGACCTTCACTTGTTTCTCTCCTACTTAAAGTACACACATATGTGAGAGGGGGAGGTATGTGTGTGTGTGTGTGTGTGTGTGTGTGTGTCTGTTACTGTGTCTGCTTCTTGCAGGCATGAACAACTGCAGACAAGAACACACAAACATACACACATGCAGGTTAGAATTTATTGAGAATTACTCATGGACTGAAGGCAGATCTGCTTGGTGGCCACTCGCTGGCACAGCCACAAATTAGTAAAATCCGAACCTAACCTTAACCACACCGGTAACCCTAATGCCTAACCTAACCTTACATTAAGACCAAAAAGCTATCTTTTGTTTTCATGAATTTTTACGATATATATATCATTTTGGCTTTGCCACTGTTTCTAGTTGAAATCGTTCAGCTCTGGCTCCAGGACAAATATCATCCCAATAAACGTCAACCCCACACACACACACACACACACACACACACACACACACACACACTCACACACACACACACACACACACACACACACACACACACACACACACACACACACACAGGTACAGTATACCTGCAGTGTCAGCTCACCTCCTTTCATCTCTCGCTCCGCAGCCCTAAAAAAAACAGGGAGGAAATTAAGAGAGAATGGAGATAATTAAATGAATATCTTGCCTGGCTACACTTCAAAGGGAACTCTGCTCTGCAGCTAGTGAGAGATAGAGAGAGGAGATAAAAACATTGCTGCGGGGACTTCCATTCAGCCACATGAGCCACATTAGACCTGGCTCTCAGTCGACATTCCGATTCATCCCAAAGATGTTGTACTGGGTTGAGGTCAGGGCTCTGTGCAGGCGTGTCAAGTTATTCCACTCGGATCTCGATAAACCATTTGTGTATGGATCTCACTTTGTGCACAGGGGTATTGTCATGCTGAGACAGGAAAGGGCCTTCCCCAAACTGTTGCGACAAAGCAACAGTTCGAAGCAAAGATTCGTCTTAAATGTAATTGTCAATTGTATCGTTAAGATTTCCCTTAACTGGAACTGAGGAGGCTAGCCTGACACATGATTAACAGCCCTAGACCATTATTCCTCTTCCACCAAACTTTACAGTTGGCACTATGCATTGGGGCAGGTAGCATTCTCCTGGCATCCGGCAAACCCAGATTTGTCCGTCGGACTGCCAGATGGTGAAGCATGATTCATTACTCCAGAGAACTCTTTTCCACTGCTCCGAAGTCCAATGGTGGCGAGATTTACACCACTCGAGCCAAAGCTCGGCATTGCGTGTGGTGATCTTAGGCTTGTGTGCGGCTGCTCGGCCTTAAAAAGTTATTATGTTGACTCTGCTTAAAGAGGCAGTTTGGAACTCGTTAGTGAGTGTTGCAACCGAGAATAGACAGTTTTTACGTGCTATGTGCTTTTGCACTCGGCGGTCCCATTCTGTGAGCTTGTGTGACTTGAAGGGGTGTCCACATACTTTCGTAAATATAGTGTATGTTTAGGGGTGGGATGGGACAAGCATTGAACTAAGGTTAGCGAGGATCCAACACACACACACACAGACACACACAGACACACACACACACACACACACACATACACACACACAGTTGATTCCAATTCTAAATCCTATTTTCCCTAACCCTAACCCCGAACCTTAAGCCTAACACCAACCCTAACCCTGAACCAAATTCCTAACCCTAATTCTAATCCTAATCCTAACCCTAATTCTAAACCTAACGCTAAACCTACCCACTAAGCCAAAAATATTGCCTTTTTCCTTGCCAAAAACACACACAAACACACACACATACAAACACACACACCACAGGGAGCCGGGATAAAGATGAGGTCAAATTAATCAAGTTGGATCAATATCAATATTATTAACAAACCATATTTTGATGTTTAGTCTTTTCCATCTAATAGACATCAGCTGCAGAGTGGCCCATACAGCATTCTTCTAGATAGAAATACTACTGCCAAATGATGAGACATATTTTATTACACACCAAATTACCACTTCAATTTAGCTGGTATTTATTTATACGGCAATTGTCTAACACAAGGAGTACAATGTGTGAAAACAGTTATTTTAGCAGTTTTTCATGAAGACATTATCAAGTTCTTTAAAATACATTTTTTTTTTTACATATTTTGGTGTTTTACCAGAGCAGGTTTCTGAGAGAAAACAAGATGTCAATGTTATCACGTTGAGTTTTCATATAGTCCTGTAATTTTGCCTGTACTAATATATCCCAAATTGCCTGAGGACCCCTGGCTGTTCGATGTAAGGTTTCTACACAGCACACAATCTACTGAACTTTTTACTGAAATGCATACTATGCATACCCACACACACACACACACACACACACACACACACGCACGCACGCACGTACGCACGCACGCACGCACGCACACACACACACACACACCTGCACACACACATACATACAAACAAACACACATTGATGGAATATTGCGTTTTCCCTCGTTGAAAATGAAATCCATTTGAAACATGTTTTGGATGACTCCCCTTTCTCAATGTCATCTCCTAAATTAGTGTATGTTCAGGGATTACACATCTTTCAATGGACATGTTATTTGATCATGCAAGGCTCTGGACGTTTGTGTGTGTGGTTGCTGAAACAGCACTAAAATCTCTCTCTTTCTCTCTCTTTTTCTCTTTCTCGCTCTCTTGCTCTCTTTCTCCCTCCCTCCTCCTGTTTTGCAGAGTGAATAGAATGGTGTAATCTTGTTTTATTTTGGCAGAAGTGTCTCATATCACTGAGAAAGAGAAGCGAGCACAGCAGAGCTGTGTTGTTCTGTGTTCCACAGTGTTTCTTAGTTTCCCAGGCCCACTGGATACTGTTGGGGGCTCTTTCTAATTCCCTGGAGACCAAAATACACACATTAAACACACACAAACGCACACACATACATACACACAAACAGTGACTTCTAGTCGAAAGCGTAGTCTGGACTGAACATAATCAAGCGCGTTGTGAAATCATGTTGAAAGTCAACCAAAGCTAACTTGCATTACATGGATGCTCTAATGAACATAGTGGTACAGTATTAGACTAGGGTATAACATAGTGGTACAGTATTAGACTAGGGTATAACATAGTGATACAGTATTAGACTACGGTATACCATAGTGGTACAGTATTAGACTAGGGTATAACATAGTGGTACATTATTAGACTACGGTATACCATAGTGGTACAGTATTAGACTAGGGTATAACATAGTGGTACATTATTAGACTAGGGTATAACATAGTGGTACAGTATTAGACTAGGGTATAACATAGTCATGCAGTATTAGACTAGGGTATAACATAGTGAGTGATACAGTGTTAGACTAGGGTATAACATAGTGGTACAGTATTAGACTAGGGTATAACATAGTGATACAGTATTAGACTAGGGTATAACATAGTGGTACAGTGTTTGACTAGGGTATAACATAGTGATACAGTATTAGACTAGGGTATAACATAGTGGTACAGTATTAGACTAGGGTATAACATAGTCATGCAGTATTAGACTAGGGTATAACATAGTGGTACAGTATTAGACTAGGGTATAACATAGTGGTACAGTATTAGACTAGGGTATAACATAGTGGTACAGTGTTTGACTAGGGTATAACATAGTGGTACAGTGTTTGACTAGGGTATAACATAGTGGTACAGTGTTTGACTAGGGTATAACATAGTGGTACAGTATTAGACTAGGGTATAACATAGTGAAACAGTATTACACTAGGGTATATTAGACTAGGGTATAACATAGTGGTACAGTATTAGACTAGGGTATAACATAGTGGTACAGTGTTTGACTAGGGTATAACATAGTGGTACAGTGTTTGACTAGGGTATAACATAGTGGTACAGTATTAGACTAGGGTATAACATAGTGATACAGTATTACACTAGGGTATATTAGACTAGGGTATAACATAGGTGTACAGTATTAGACTAGGGTATAACATAGTGGTGCAGTATTAGACTAGGGTATAACACAGTGATACATTAACAAACTAGGGTAATACATAGTGGTACATTATTTGACTAAGGTAACACATAGTGGTACATTATTAGGCTAGTGTAATATATTTTGGGTCAGCATTTGACTCGGGTAATTCATAGTGGTACAGTATTTGACGAGGGTATTTTTTAAATTGTAATGCTATTTCCCCCTTATATACTATCTATGTTCCAAATGGCACCATATTGCCAATGTAGTGCACTTCTTTTGAACCAGAGACCATATGAAATGTTGTGCACTATAAAGGGATTAAGGGAATAAGGTGACACAAACCCATTTGGCACAAACACACTCTGCTACCTCAGCTGACAGCTGGTGACATTTTAGCTGCTTGTCTCCATGACGATAAGGTTAGGTTGGTCTGGATGGAAATGGGGTAAGATAGAGGAGGGAGGATGCTGGAAGAGGGAGAGATGACAGGGGGTGACATTTTCATCCAGAACGTCTCTGTCACAATTCTTGGTTGATAATACTGCTGGTGAACATTATCCGCCTCTTCCTCCTCTTTTTCCTCTCTCCCCTCACTCCTCTCATTTCCAATTTTTCTTATCCATTATTCCCAGTGTTAGATAACATACCGCTTTCTTCATCCACTCCTTTTCTTCCTTTCTGTCCCTCTCCTCGCCCTCATTAACCTCCTCTCTCTCTCCTCTCATCTGACCTCTCCTCGCTCCTCATTAACCTCCTCTCTCTCTCATCTCATCTGACCTCTCCTCGCTCCTCATTAACCTCCTCTCTCTCTCCTCTCATCTGACCTCTCCTCGCTCCTCATTAACCTCCTCTCTCTCTCCTCTCATCTGACCTCTCCTCGCTCCTCATTAACCTCCTCTCTCTCTCCTCTCATCTGACCTCTCCTCGCTCCTCATTAACCTCCTCTCTCTCTCCTCTCATCTGACCTCTCCTCGCTCCTCATTAACCTCCTCTCTCTCTCCTCTCATCTGACCTCTCCTCACTGCTAATCAACCTCCTCTCTCTCTCCTCTCATCTGACCTCTCCTCACTCCTCATTAACCTCCTCTCTCTCTCCTCTCATCTGACCTCTCCTCGCTCCTCATTAACCTCCTCTCTCTCCTCTCATCTGACCTCTCCTCGCTCCTCATTAACCTCCTCTCTCTCTCCTCTCATCTGACCTCTCCTCACTGCTTATCAACCTCCTCTCTCTCTCCTCTCATCTGACCTCTCCTCGCTCCTCATTAACCTCCTCTCTCTCTCTCCTCTCATCTGACCTCTCCTCGCTCCTCATTAACCTCCTCTCTCTCTCCTCTCATCTGACCTCTCCTCACTGCTAATCAACCTCCTCTCTCTCTCCTCTCATCTGACCTCTCCTCACTGCTAATCAACCTCCTCTCTCTCTCCTCTCATCTGACCTCTCCTCGCTCCTCATTAACCTCCTCTCTCTCTCCTCTCATCTGACCTCTCCTCACAGCTAATCAACCTCCTCTCTCTTTCTCATCTGACCTCTCCTTACTGCTAATCAACCTTCTCTCTCTCCTCTCATCTGACCTCTCCTCGCTCCTCATTAACCTCCTCTCTCTCTCATCTCATCTGACCTCTCCTCACAGCTAATCAACCTCCTCTCTCTTTCTCATCTGACCTCTCCTTACTGCTAATCAACCTTCTCTCTCTCCTCTCATCTGACCTCTCCTCACTGCTAATCAACCTCCTCTCTCTCTCCTCTCATCTGACCTCTCCTCGCTCCTCATTAACCTCCTCTCTCTCTCTCTCCTCTCATCTGACCTCTCCTCACTGCTAATCAACCTCCTCTCTCTTTCTCATCTGACCTCTCCTCACTCCTCATTAACCTCTTCTCTCTCTCCTCTCATCTGACCTCTCCTTACTGCTAATCAACCTTCTCTCGTTCTCTCTCTCCTCTCATCTTTCCTCTCAACCCAGTCTAAGATGACATCCCTATTAGTACATCCTACTCGCCCTTACTCTCTTTTTTCTCCTCCTCTTCTGTTTTCCTCTCATCTCCTCTCATCTCTCTCCACTCTTCCCAGTTTGAGATGTATCCAGTGTGTCCTCTCCCGTTTTCACCCTGTGATCTCCTTCTCTTAGATTCAGACATGTTTCAAACACACTGATCCCTCAGCCTCTTACAATACCTGCCTTTGTTCCCCTCTATCTGTGTGTGTGTGTGTGTTTGTGTGTGTGTGTGTGTGTGTGTGTGTGCGTGTGTGTGTGTGTGTGTGTGTGTGTGTGTGTGCGTGCGTGCGTGTGTGTGTGTGTATGATGAGAACAGTTTGTTACTGTCTCGATGGAACACTCTACGTCTGTGTGGGTTTGTGTGTTTGTCAGTATATGTGTGTGTGTGTGTGTGTGTGTGTGCGTGTGTGTGTGTGTGTGCGCGTGCGCGTGCACGTGCGTGTGCGTGTGTGTGTGTGTGTGTGTGTGTGTGTGTGTGTGTGTGCGTGTGTGTGTGCGTGTGTGTGTGTATGATGAGAACAGTTTGTTACTGTCTCGATGGAACACTCTACGTCTGTGTGGGTTTGTGTGTTTGTCAGTATGTGTGTGTGTGTGTGTGTGTGTGTGTGTGTGCGTGTGTGTGTGCGTGTGTGTGCGTGTGTGTGTGTGTGTTTGTGTGTGTGTGTGTGTGTGTGTGCGTGCGTGCGTGCGTGCATGTGTGTGTGTGTGTGCGCGTGCGCGTGCGTGCGCGTGTGTGTGTGTGTGTGTGTGCGTGTGTGTGTGTGTGTGTGTATGATGAGAACAGTTTGTTACTGTCTCGATGGAACACTCTACGTCTGTGTGGGTTTGTGTGTTTGTCAGTATGTGTGTGTGTGTGTGTGCGTGTGCGTGTGTGTGCGTGTGTGTGTGTGTGTCACTGTGTATCAGAGAAGACATCACGCTTTTTTTAATGTTCCTTGATGCCAGGCAGGTCGCTCAATATTGACTTCGACATTGAACATCAGTCCATGTCCATAGGACCACGGGTACTGGGCCGTCCTCACAGTGGGTAGTGCGTAGGGCCCAGTACATCACTGGGGCCAAGTTTCCTGCCATCCAGGACTTCTATACCAGGTGGTGTCAGAGGAAGGCCCTGAAAATTGTCAAAGACTCCAGCCACCCTAGTCATTGACTGTTCTCTCTGCTACCGCACGTCAAGCAGTACCGGAGCGCCAAGTCTAGGTCCAAGAGGCTTCTAAACAGCTTCTACCCCCAAGCCATGAGACTCCTGAACAGCTAATCAAATCGCTACCCATACTATTTGCATTGTTACACCCCCATCTTTTACACTGCTGCAACTCTCTGTTTATTATCTGACTTTAACTCTACCCACATCGACATATAACCTAAATTACCTTGACTAAACTGTGCAATCGCACAGTGACTCTGTACCTGTACCCCCTGTATGTAGACTCGCTACTGTTATTTTACTGCTTAAAACGGCATTGTTGGTTAAGGGCTTGTAAGTATGCATTTCACTGTTGTATTTGGCACCTGTGACAAATACAATTGGATTTGAAATGCCTTCAAAACCGGCCACAATGGGCAACAGTGATCGCTATATTATAATCAAGTAGGTTTGTTAGTTTTCTTTTGGCTTGGACATTGTGTGTCGGGTGACGGATGGGGGTAATCCCATGACTCTGGATCCAAGGGTTGTGTGTTCAATCCCAGTGGTCAAAACATTATTTGGTTGTAACCCTAACCTTACCCCTTTACTAAACCATTTAGAATGAATGCCTAAACTTAAAGTTTTAACCTTTTCCCAAACCTTAACCCTTTACTTCGAAATGTGGCATTTGGAGAAATGGAACAATGATGAGCAGGAGGAGTCAACCCAGGGTGCCAAAAACACAAAACATTGACATTTGAGAGAAACATGGATAAATCTGAGGTCAAATCTGTCAGAATCTGAGATCAAATTGGTAAAACCACGGGATCCTGTTGCATAATTGAGCTACATTTTCTCAGCAAAGGCACCTTACTCTCTATTACAGTCCTCTAGACTAAACTATTATACCATTATGCTACAATAATATAGGTTGTCCATATCACAGATCTAGGATCAGCTTACTCTCATGAATCCAAACCTAACTACAGAGAGACTGCAGCGACCAACATAACACTGGCTTTAGATCGCACGCACGCACACACACACACACACTCACGCACGCACGCACACACGCACACACGCACACACACACACACACGCACGCACGCACGCACACACACACACACGCACGCACACACACACACGCACGCACGCACACACACACACACACACACACACACACACACGCACACACACTCACACACAGACATGATCAGTCACTTCCATCACTTAGCTCGTCGGATGTCATCCCAATTCACTGTTGGGAAAAGGCCAAAATGCAACGTTGTTCTGTTTTTGTGCATCTTGAGATTTTGGTTGTTTTGGTTACTCTTCATTTTCTAGTAATATAAAAATATTGTATGATTACTTAAAGATCCACTGAATATGTTGTTTGGCACTTGTGTTTTTCCGTTGCCCATTAGAAAAATGATAATTCAGTATTGGAGGTGTGTTTCCTGACCAATTCTGCATTTGGTTAATGATGTTGGTCCTCCATGATACACTGTAGAAGCCTATTTCAATTCCTCAAATTCCCCAGAATGAATCTAACATAACTCAATAAATCTGTAATTCATTTAGAAGTTTTTGCAGAGGACGTTTTAGTTGCGCAATTTTACATCTAACTAAGACGTTTAGTACAGAATTCATCTCAATTTAAAAAATGTGTGACGTGTTGCCTAATGTAGCCAAAGTCGGAGCTGCATGGCAGGTCTGTCTCACTGTCTATGATATTGGATCAGCCAGGTCACCCATGATACAAGTCAGTACTCAACATTCATTCATGTCTGAGAACGTTGGGAGATGACGTGTAAAGCGGAAACTAGGGGTTACAGTGAGCGCTGTTACAAAAGTTTTGAAAAATACTCTCCTTCATTTCCCTCACAGATGTAAAAGCATTGGATAGGAGTAGATGAATTGGCTACCAATACAGTTACACCAATCCATTGCTTTTAATATTTGAGGGGGTGTCAACGAGTGCACAGGTGAGAATTCTTCCCATTTTCTAGTTAGTCATGAATTATCGTTTTTTATGGGGTAGATCAGCCTTAATATTGCAGATAGATTGTGGCTTCCATCAATGTAATTGTGGAATAATTTTGCACGCCCAATTTTTCAGTTTTTGATTTGTTAAAAAAGTTTGAAATATCCAATAAATGTCGTTCCACTTCATGATTGTGTCCCACTTGTTGTTGATTCTTCACAAAAAATACAGTTTTATATCTTTATGTTTGAAGCCTGAAATTTGGCAAAAGGTCGCAAAGTTCAAGGGGACCGAATACTTTCGCAAGGCACTGTATTGCCCTGCCACATCTGCAGTCCTCATTCCTCCTTGCAGCATGCCTAAGGCAAACTCACACAGATGAGCAGGGACCCTGGGCATCTTTCTTTTGATGTTTTTCAGAGGCAGCAGAAATGCCTCTTTAGTGTTTTTCTTTATATTCTATGTTGTAGAATAATATTGAAGACATGAAATTATGAAATAGCACATATAAAATCATGTAGTAACCAAAAAAGTGTTAAACCAATCTATTTTATTTTTGAGATTATTCAAGTAGCCACCCTTTGCCTTGATGACAGGTTTGCACACTCTTGTCATTCTCTCAACCAGCTTCATGAGGTAGTCACTTGGAATGCATTTCAATTTACTGGTGTGCCTTCTTAAAAGTACATTTGTGTAATGTCTTTCCTTCTTAAATAATGCGTTTGAGTCAATCAGTTGTGTTGTGAGAAGGTAGGGGTGGTAAAAACCTAGCCCATGTTATGGGAAGAACAGCTCAAATAGGCAAAGAGAAATGACAGTCCATCATTACTTTAAGACATGAAGATCAGTCAATATGTAAAATTTCAATAACTTTGAAAGTTTCTTGAAGTGCAGTCACGAAAACCATCAAGTGCTATGATGGAACTGGCTCTCATGAGGACCGCCACAGGAATGGAAGACCCAGAGTTACCTCTGCTGCAGAGGATAAGTTCATTAGAGTTACCAAATTGCAGCCCAAATAAATGCTTCACATAGTTCAAGTATGTCAACATCAAATGTTCAGAGGAGACTGTGTGAATCAGGTCGATTTGCTGCAAAGAAACCACTACTAAAGGACACCAATAATAATAAAAGACTTGCTTGGGCCAAGAATCACAAGCAATGGACATTAGACCGTTGGAAATGTGTTTTTTGGTCTGGAGTCCAAATTGGAGATGTTTGGATCCAACCGCCGTGTCTTTGTGAGATGCGGTGTGTTTTTCCCACCGTAAAGAATGGAGCAGGAGGTGTTATGGTGTGGGGGTGCTTGGCTGGTGACACTGTCTGTGATTTATTTAGAATTCAAGGCACAATTAACCAGCATGGCTACCACAGCATTCTGCAGCGATACACCATCCCATCTTGTTTGGGCTTAGTGGGACTCATCTGTTTTTCAACAGGACACTGACCCAACACACCTCCAGGCTGTGTACGGGATATTTTACCAATAAAGAGAGTGATGGAGTGCTGCATCAGATGACCTGGCATCCACAATCCCCCGACCTCAACCAAATTGAGCTGGTTTGGGATGAGTCCGACCGCAGAGTGAAGGAAACGCAGCCAACAAGTGCTCAGCATATGTGGGAACTCATTCCAGGTGAAGCTGGTTCAGAGAAGGCCAAGAGTGTACAAAGCTGTCATCAAGGCAAATGGTGGCTATTTGAAGAATCTCAAATATAAAATATATTTTGATTTGGTTAACACTTTTTTGGTTACTACATGATTCCATATGTGTTATTTCACATTTTTGATGTCTTCGCTATTATTATACAGTGTAGGCAATAGTTAAAATAAAGAAAAACCCTTGAATGAGTAGGTGTTCATAACTTTTGACCGGTAGTTTACATTTTTGGGACACAGTATATTTTACAATAGTTATCTTTTGTTTGTTTTTAGTTGCATCCTTCAGCTACGCCTAACCCCTCCCATCTACTGTCACAGTTTTTATTTCTAAATAGCAATGATTCTAGCTGTGTTATTTAGCTTGCCTCCTAGTTAGTTGTCACTACGTTGAGCGGAGCTGACAGTATGCTCTGAATTACCTGTAAGGAAGGATTATTTCCCAACAATCGTCTGTCACCTCATCATGGATGGAGAGATGATAGAGCATCTTCAACGAGGAGCAAACAAGGTATGTTAAGCTAGTTAGCTAGCTAGTTAAGTACACCATGCATTAACTTTATAAACTCAGGGCTTCATTACCTACATCTACTCTATCTTTGTTCATGGTAGGCTATAGCCAGCCAGTCCTGTTGAAGTGACAGTACTGAATATTGAAGTATTGAAGACAAGTTTGAAGACAAGCTGCTGCAGCTTATTTTAGCCTAAATGTTTCACTGACTATTTCATAAACTGTGGTATTTTTCATCACTGTATCCCACAAAACAAGTTAGCTAGCAAACAAGTTCATGTGAATCAATTAAGATAGACATGATATAAACATGGCGGTTTGAAGAGGAAGAGAGACCTTTTCGTGTGTGTGTGTGTGTGTGTGTGTATGTATGTGTGTGTGTGTGTGTGTGTGTGTGTGCGTGCGTGCGTGTGTGTGTGTGTGTGTGTTTAAAACATTTGGGTCTCCATGACAATTCACTTTCTTGTGGACCCAAATGAATAAGACTGTTCCAGCACTGAAACATGTTCTCTTCCCTCGGGGTAAGATAGTGAAGGGAATGGGCATGCTCATGGATCTGTTGACCAGTGCAGGATCCAAGGTGGTCGTCACCATGAAGAACTCCGCTAAGGTAAGAACGATGCCTTAGTCATTTTTGTTTGTATATTGTAGAGTTCTCTTTGTGTTTGTTTGTCAGAGAGAGAGAGTCACATTCATTAATATTAATATGAATTAGATCCTTGGCCATTTGCATCTGGGCCTTCAACAACACCAGGTCACAGTCAACAGACGACACTACCGAATCACTTTATTTGCTTTTACACAATTGTGCTGTACTATTTTACTGTCCTCTGATCAGTTATACAGTAGGTTTATGTTGTGAGTATTTGTATTGTTTTTACTATGCCTCTATGAAAAACTGATTTTTATCTCATCTCTCAGTAGATGAGATTGTTCCTCCTGGCCATGGTGATGTCGGCAACTCGTTCCAGTACCCGTTCCTGCAAGCTGAATATCAATTACGTATATGTGTTGTATTGTACATAGTTTCTTTCATGTTTTTCTTTCTAAGGATTTGTTGTTGACTGTTCATAATCACACTGAAATTTACATTACTTTGGCTTCAATTCAAATAAATGTGTATTTTATTGTGTAACCAAGTGGGATTAAAATTGATTTAATTGTAATTATTTGTCAACATATCTACACAAAATACAAAATGCTGAAAATACTTTAAAAAAGATTGATATAAATAAATAACAAAAATATAGTTGTTGCATAAGTATTCATAGTCATGAGTTAATACATGTTAGAAACACCTTTGAGTTTTCTTGGGTAAATTGATAAGAGCTTTACACACTTAGATTGTGCAATATTAGCACATTCTTTTCATAATTCTTCAAGCTCTGTCAAGATGCTGGGGATCATGGCTAGACAGCATTTTTCAAGTATTGCCTTAGATTTTAAAGCATATTTAATTCAAAACTGTAACTTCCTCTCCCAGTGGCTCTGTATATCAGACTGAAACAGGTTTTCCTCTAGGATTTTGCCTGTGCTTAGCTAGTTATTTTTGTATCCTGAAAAAACTCCCCAGTATTTGCCGATGTCAAGCATACCCATACTATGATGCAGTCACCACCATGCCTGAAAATAAGAAGGCAGTTACTCAGTGGTGTGTTGGATTTGCCCCAAATATAAGGCTTTGTATTTATGCCAAAAAGGGTACTCCGTTGCCGTGTTTATTTTTTGTAGTATTACTTTAGTGTCTTGTTGCATACAAGATGCATGTTTTGGAATATTTGCATTCTCTATATTTGTATTCTTCTTTTCACTATGTCATTTAAGTCATTATTGTGGAGTCAATACAATGAGATTGAACTCTGTAACTGTAGCTGTTTTAAAAATCCCCAGTGACCTATGTGTCGGGGTGGTTCAATATGTAATCCACGGCATAATTATTCACTTGACCATGCTTAAAGAGATTGTTATTGTGACTCATCTACCAGTCGCTGCCCTTCTTTATGAGGCTTTCAAAAAGATCCCTGGTCATTGTAGTTGAATGTGTGCTTGAAATACTTGACTGAGGGACCTTACATCTGTTGCATGTATGTGGGACAAAGGAAGGGTTAGTCATTCAAAAATCATATCAACCCCTAATATTTCACATAGAGTCCATGTAATGTATGGGATTTTTTGAGGCAAATTTTCCTCCTGAACTAATTTAGACTTGCCTCAACAAATGGGCTGAATACTTAATGTATGCACTATATATCAAATTTGTATTCATCTTAAAGAAATGTTAGAATTGTTCTTCGATATGACATTACAGAGTAGATTTGTGTAGATTTGTTGACAAAACATTACAATGAAATCCATTTTAATCCCACTTTGTAATACAATAAAATGTGAAGAAATCCAAGGGATATGAATACTTTTGCAAGACACTGTATCTAGTATTGTACAATATAATAATTAGTTACATTAATTAATGTAAACCATACCAGCAGTTGCTGTTTCAAAATAATACACGTTTTCTCTTTTTTTTACTTCATGTCGACTGAGGTCAACTTTAAAAGCTCATAATTCGGGTTCTGATAAAGATATTTCAGTGATTTAAAAATACCTGGATTTGGGACAGTTTGTACTTTTCAAGAATCTAAAAGTCAAAATGTTACGATGTGAAGGGGTTTCCCTAGGCCGCCACACATATGAAAGCCCATGAAGTAAGCCTTTAAAAAAAAACGAATAAAAATACCGTAAAAAAAGTCCAACATTCAAAAATGATAAGTTGCCATGGTTACTCCGCGTCCGCTGGTTGTAGCTGTGCATTTCAAAGCAAGCATTCCCTGCTAATAAGTGAAAGCAGCTGTGGGTTGTGTGTGTTTTGTCTCTTTCTGTCACTTTCTTTTTCCTTTGTCTCGGTTCTTACCTGTGTGATCTCCTGCTTAGAACATGTCTTCACTGAGGAAGAGGAAGAGAAGGACAGAATGAGAGAGGGAACTGAGCTGTGGGTGGCTGATATTGACTGGCTTTTGTATTCTAAATACTTTCGGGAAATGTCAATGCACATTGTTTCCGGCACAAGGGAAGTGTTCTACAGTTCCCCCAAAGCAACAATCAGCTGGGGATATTTCACTTCAGTTACTTTGGTTTATACATTATACAGCAGAAATATTGCAGGAACGTATGATTTTCTCTGTTGTCATACTATCTCTATGCTTTCTCCAGCTATCCCCCTATACCCCCCACCCCCCTCTATCCCTCCTCTACCCCCTTTATATCCCCATTCTCCCCCCTTTACCCCCTCTACTTGAGTGGTGCAGCATTCTAAGGCACTGCATCTCAGTGCAAGAGACCCATAGGGCGGCGCACAATTGGCCCAGCGTTGTTCGTTTTTTGGCCGGAGTAGGCCGTCATTGTAAATAAGAATTTGTTCTTGACTGACTTGCCTAGTTAAATAAAGGTGTATATATATACAGTATATATACATACATACATATATAAACTAACCCCCCCTCTTTCCCCCTGTACCCCACTCTAAACCCCTTTAACCCCCTCTCCATCTATCTATTCATCTGATTTACAGTATCTCTCGCCTCTCCTTTCCCCCTCCACTCCTTCCCCACCCCTGACCCTGTCCTCTCTCTTCATCTCTCCACCCCAACACTCTTCTCTCTCTCACTCTCTCTTTCTCTCTCCCTCTCCAGTCCTAGCCCTCTACCTGCCTGCCTACCTTCCATCTGTCTCCCCTCCCTCACTCTCTCCCTCTTTTCCTTTCATGTCTTTGTGAGACTCATTAGTGAAGACTAGCTGTACCCTCCTCACAGTCGCTCATTGTCACAGTCCTTTGTGGGGAGACTCTTGACATAGTCTCTAACCCTGGCCCTCAGCCTCTTACCATCAGCCCTTCAGTTTCTTAAAGTGGCCTTTAGCCTCTCAGCTTCTTATAGCAGCCCTTTCATCAGCGAATGAAGAGAAAAGCACACACACACACATGGTCATGCACTTATAATATGCACACACACACACATGGTCATGCACATATAATATGCACATACACACACATGACATTGCATAATACTTTTTTGATAAGGCACAAAAGGGAAATATTTGACAAAAATGTTTTTCAACACCGCTCATTTATCTAGCTATCTAATTTTTGATTCCCTGGGCTCTGTGTAATTTAATTCTCTGTAGTATTTGCATGGGGCAGCTTCCCATAACTGTCCTACACCCTGAAATAGATCTGCAGTGTGTGTGTGTGTGTGCGTGTGTGAGTGTCTACACTTGGCCAGTACTGGACCTATTGTTACCCAGAGTAAAGCAGTTCTCTGTCAGCTCTTAATGGAAAACGCATCAGTGTATGAAGATAAGCAGCAGTCATGAAATGAACCCCTCTGTCTCTTTCTTTGTCTCTCTCTCTTCCTCTCTCTTTTCTCCTCTGTCTCACATTTCCCATTATATTTAATGAGTTGGTGCTCTGACACTTGGCAGTGATATCTGTCCTTGTCCTCTTCCAGAGGTGGTTACCCACAGTGGATCATAATGGACGATTTACACCTGGTTAGAAAGATCTGATCTCTTTTAGTGTGGCCACTATCCATTAATCAATGAACTGGTTGTATTAGAATAATAACCTAAGTGTACAGTATGCATTACAATAACAACCTGTTTCTGTGTCCTTCTGTTCTCTCTCTCTCTCTCTCTCTCTCTCTCTCTCTCTCTCTCTCTCTCTCTCTCTCCCTCTCTCTCTCTCTCTCTCTCCCTCTCTCTCTCTCCCCCCCCCTCTCTCTCTCTCTCTCTCTCTCTCTCTCTCTCTCTCTCTCTCTGTCTCTCTCTCTCTCTCTCTCTCTCCCTCTCTCTCTCTCTCTCTCTCTCTCTCTCTGTCTCTCTCTCTCTCTCTCTCTCTCTCCCTCTCTCTCTCTCTCTCTCTCTCTCTCTCAATGTTATGAGGTGTGTGTATGTGTAGACTGTACTGTTAACTGTCAGAGCTGAGTGTGATCATTAGGACTGTGATGGGCCACGGTTATTATTATTTTTGATACAAAAGTTTTTGAGCTTGTAAAGCATCATAATGCATCTTTGAAAATGAGCTACTGACATACAGTAGCTTTGGTGACACCCTTCACGTTTATTTGATACCAAATTGATACCAAAACGATACCACAGCAAAAAAAGAAGGCATATTAGCCAAAGTCACAGAATGGCACTTGATCCAGACAGATAAACTCAGCTAATGCTCTGTTCAATCATTTGGCATCTTTAAGGTTCAATATTATTACATTTGAAATGTTTTAGGGCAGAATTCTTCAGAGACAGCCATGTAATGCATTTATGAACCAATTATACAATCAATTTGACTTTGTTTTTACCAATCTAACTACAAACAACATAATGGTAATCATTTATTTGAATGGTAAATCTCTATTGATAAACTGGGTAAATCAAGATGTAGCCTAGGAATGTGTGGATGCATTGAGTTATTGAGCTTGTTTTGTATGATTTCATGGGGCTGTTTCCCTTCCATTTTATTGTACTGATCAACCACATTTGCATCGATGTAGCTTATTTTATAAAAGTGTGTGTCTCTTTAACCAGTAATGACTGTCATTCACAAGCCAGGAGTGGTGCAGCCTGTCAGAGTCCTCAGTTTGCTGAGGCAATATAATCTTTGGCTGAGTGAGAGACGTGAGGGAGACCAATTAAGTGAATGGATAAAGTTTTTGGTGGCAATCAGGTTTTAAATCAGCATATTTTGCATTATGATTTGCATATTATCACAAACAAAGTACGAAGGTGTTGAATTTATGTAGTTTCAGCTGTAAAGGAAAGTTAGCCAACGAAGCTGGAAGGTTCAGGTATCTTCTTGCATCGTAAAGTTATTCTAGCCTGTATGTTGTCATGGACATTATTTTGAGAACGGTACTCCCAGTGCAGGCTAAGTGGAGCAGGCAGGGTGCAGCCCAGACTCCCAGTGCAGACTGAGTGGAGCAGGCAGGGTGCAGCCCAGACTCCCAGTGCAGGCTAAGTGGAACAGGCAGGGTGCGCTCCATGGGGAGCCCAGACTCCCAGTGCAGGCTAAGTGGAGCAGGCAGGGTGCAGCCCAGACTCCCAGTGCAGACTGAGTGGAGCAGGCAGGGTGCAGCCCAGACTCCCAGTGCAGGCTAAGTGGAACAGGCAGGGTGCGCTCCATGGGGAGCCCAGACTCCCAGTGCAGGCTGAGTGGAGCCGCCAGGGTGTGCTCCATGGGGAGCCCAGACTCCCAGTGCAGGCTGAGTGGAGAAGGCAGGGTGCGCTCCATGGGGAGCCCAGACTCCCAGTGCAGGCTAAGTGGAGAAGGCAAGGTGCGCTCCATGGAGAGCCCAGACTCCCAGTGCAGGCTGAGTGGAGAAGGCAGGGTGCGCTCCATGGGGAGCCCAGACTCTTAGTGCAGGCTGAGTGGAGCGGGCAGGGTGTGCTCCATGGGGAGCCCAGACTCCCAGTGCAGGCTGAGTGGAACAGGCAGGGTGCGCTCCATGGGGAGCCCAGACTCCTAGTGCAGGCTAAGTGGAACAGGCGGGGTTGGCTCCATGGGGAGCCCAGACTCCCAGTGCAGGCTGAGTGGAGCAGGCAGGGTTGGCTCCATGGGGAGCCCAGACTCCCAGTGCAGGCTGAGTGGAGAAGGCAGGGTGCGCTCCATGGGGGACATCAGCTGCGCTAACAGGCAGACTTGATCCGTGAGACACAAGTACCAAGAGTAAGCAAAATTCTGGAACCAAACCATTTTTCATGTTCTAGTATCAAAAAAGTACCCGTATTTGGTTTACCGTGCAACACTAGTTCGGATACAGTCCCACATTTTTGTGCATGTCAGCAGATATGTTTTCAAGATATTGGACTTTCAAGAAGCAAAGTTTCACCAGCCACCTCATCATATTATTATTTTGACTTCACGATTATTTCCCCTAATTGACTGTTACATGATTATATGATCATTCTGCCAGCCCTTCTGATCATCTGGGGCGGCAGGTAGCCTAGTGGTTAGAGCATTGGGACCATAATTGAAATGTTGCTCAATCGAATCCCCCAGCTGACAAGCTAAAAATCTGTCATTCTGCTGCTGAACAAGGCAGTTAACCCACTGTTCCTCAGCCATCATTGTAAATAAGAATTTGTTCTTAACTTGCCTAGTTAAAAACATAACAACAAAATATAACCCATATGAGTGGGTAGAAACAGTCAACTTCAAAAGGGTTTACTCATAATGAGTTAAACTCACATTTCCATCACGAGGGAGACAGACTGGTTTGGAGTGTGTGTGCATGTTATCATGAGGTTAATTGAGTTGAGCGTACACCAGTCGATAGAGCTCACTCAGTGTTTCTGCCATTAAATCTTCATGTCCATGCTGAGGCATTTGAAAGCCTCTTAGAAATGAACGTGAGGTAAAACTGAATAAAATATGAATGTTGATTTTCTTGAGCTTTGTTTGCGGCCCTTATTGGATCAGTATGTCTGTATGTATGTCTGTATGTATGTCTGTATGTATGTGTGTGGACATGTTTGTGTGTGTGAGTGTAAGCGTGTATGTGTAAAGATCAGGCTGGTGGCACTGTGACGGCGAGGGTACTGGTTTGCCCCATCGCCTTAGGTAAGACACTCGGCAGGGTGTGTGTGTGTGTGTGTGTGTGTGTGTGTCTGGAGGGGTGAGTCTGTCCCAGCCGGGCTGTGTCGAGTGGGGTACATTGTTCACGTCTCAACAGCCAAGTCATCAGCCCCTTTAATCCAGCCCGCCAGGGGAGTGTGTGTGTGTGTGTGTGTGTGTGTGTGTGTGTGTGTGTGTGTGTGTGTGTGTGTGTGTGTGTGTGTGTGTGTGTGTGTGTGTGTGTGTGTGTGTCAGAGGCAGAGCGACCTTCATGACGGAACCATGACCATAAACTTTGTTATTATTAGACTCTGAGGGGAGAGAGAGTGTGAGGGAGAGAGAATGTGAGGGAGAGAAATGTGAGGGAGAAAGATTGTGAGGAGAGAATATGAGAGAGAGAGACTGTGAAGGAGAGAGCATGTGAAGAGAAAGAATTGAGACTGATATTGGTATATCACATTCTCATTCTGCCAGACATATTGTTTTGGAATTGATTTTTGCTTTCTCAAAAGTACTGACTCTGTTCTCTCTTCCTTCTCCTCTCCCCATTTCTGCCTCTCTCCTTCCCTCTCTCTACATCTCTCCCTCCCTTCTCTATATCACTCTCGCTCTACCTCTCTCCTTTCCTGCCTCCCTATCTCTTTTTCTGCAGGACGAATGACATAGGATGAACACTACTGGCGGGGTGTGTCTGTGTGTGCTGTCGTCCCTCCTCGGTGTGGCCTGGGCCGTGGCTGCTCTAGTTCCTCTAGCTCTAGCTCCTCTTTCTACCCTGGCCGCTGCCTATGGGGCTGCCAGTGGAGGCTCTCCCAGGGAGGCAGAGGGGGGCAGCCTCCCCTCCCAGTGCTCCAGCCTGGTAGCAGGGGTACTGTATGGATCTTTCTCTCTGAGAGAGCTGTTCCCGTCCCGGGTGCCGGGCTGTTCCTGGTCGTTGGAGAACCCCGATCCCACCAAGTATTCCCTCTATCTCCGATTCACCCGTCACCCCTCCATCTGTCAATCACACTCCCCCATGCTCCTCCCACTCGACCATCATCTAGCCAATCAGAGCTGCCCGCTGGATCTACAGACATCAACTCAGGACGTGATAGACCTTTGCGGCAGCCAATTAGAATCGGAAGGACCATATTCATTTTTACAGTTCGACAAGAACTTTGTTGAGCTATGCCTGTCGAGACTACCGTCACCTGATGAACCGCCGGTAACCAAGGAAACGCTAGAACTCCGGCTAGTCGAGGTTTTGCTAATCAACAATGAGAACTCCAGCCAGTTCACCTGTGGAGTACTCTGCCGATGGTTTGAGGAGTGCCTGCGCAATGGTCGTCATGGAGACGGTGACGCTGCTGACGGTGACGGTTGCAGAGTTACTCAGACGGGGTGTGTGTGTCCTAACAACAATGTGGTCATGGCTCAGCCTGTACCCCTTCTCCCGTCAACGCCCCATAACAACGGATCGCTGTTACCTGAGGATTGCTGCGTCACAGAGCTGCACCATAACAATGCCATTGCCATAGCCCCCAGGGACGTCAGACAAGGTAAGGCGATGCCTCACTTCACTTTGGTTTTGCTAACACACTAGCTGTCAATCAAGCAGATTGCTGTTATTGGTTGTCTGGTCTAGTTAAAAGCTGTAAAAAAGTGCTAATGCATTTTTTATTTGACTTCAGAGTGTCAGACATATTGGGTTGTTGAGTCCAATGTGGTGTTTTTGTCTGCTATATTTCTTCCAAAACATATTATAATATAATGAATATATCTTCAGAAGAAATTCTCCAGAGCTGAAGTTTGACTCCAAAGGGTCATGGACTTCTGAATTCTGCTCGATAAAGGTTCTATTTCTCTTATTGGCTTTCAAAAATGCCAAACATCAAGAAGCCCTAACGTTACTTACAACAGACTTAAAATATGTATCAGAAGTTCATTCTTGTTTAGGTATATTTTAATACCTCCTCCTCAGAGTGGTAGAGAGGTGGGGCTGCTGGTGAGGATGTGTACATTGACTCACTGATCAATCTGTGGGTGTGTGTGTGTGTGTGCATGTTTCTTTGCTTGTTTATCCATATGTCTAATTGTTGACTAGCTTCTCAGTTGTTGCTCTGTGTCTATGAAACAGTTCTTAGAAAGTAAGAGTTGACCATCAGCTGTGTGATCACTGTTGACCATCTGCTGTGTGGCCACTATTGACCATCTGCTGTGTGGTCACTGTTGACCGTCTGCTGTGTGGTCACTGTTGACCGTCTGCTGTGTGGTCACTGTTGACCGTCTGCTGTGTGGTCACTGTTGACCATCTGCTGTGTGGTCACTGTTGACCGTCTGCTGTGTGGTCACTGTTGACCGTCTGCTGTGTGGTCACTGTTGACCGTCTGCTGTGTGGTCAATGTTGACCGTCTGCTGTGTGGTCACTGTTGACCGTCTGCTGTGTGGTCACTGTTGACCGTCTGCTGTGTGGTCACTGTTGACCGTCTGCTGTGTGGTCACTGTTGACCGTCTGCTGTGTGGTCACTGTTGACCGTCTGCTGTGTGGTCACTGTTGACCGTCTGCTGTGTGGTCACTGTTGACCGTCTGCTGTGTGGTCACTGTTAACCGTCTGCTTTGTGGTCACTGTTGACCGTCTGCTGTGTGGTCACTGTTGACTGTCTGATGTGTGGTCACTGTTGACCGTCTGCTGTGTGGTCACTGTTGACCGTCTGCTGTGTGGTCACTGTTGACCGTCTGCTGCGTGGTCACTGTTGACCGTCTGCTGCGTGGTCACTGTTGACCGTCTGCTGTGTGGTCACTGTTAACCATTTGCTTTGTGGTCACTGTTGACCGTCTGCTGTGTGGTCACTGTTGACCGTCTGCTGTGTGGTCACTGTTGACCGTCTGCTGTGTGGTCACTGTTGACCGTCTGCTGCGTGGTCACTGTTGACCGTCTGCTGTGTGGTCACTGTTGACCGTCTGCTGTGTGGTCACTGTTGACCGTCTGCTGTGTGGTCACTGTTGACCGTCTGCTGTGTGGTCACTGTTGACCGTCTGCTGTGTGGTCACTGTTGACCGTCTGCTTTGTGGTCACTGTTGACCGTC